>NC_051081.1:11764755-11920755 GCF_004664715.2 Peromyscus leucopus
ACAGAAAATAAATGCAAAATCCTTTCTCAACTGTTTTCAGAAACGCAAGTTTAATTATGAAGAAATTTTCTGCACTTATTTTCTAAAACAAAGAAAGAGAAAGGCCCGGTTGCTAAACACATTAGGAAATGGGTGGGGTTTCAAGATTAAAATTCTGGCCAAATATCATCTTTTGTATTTCTGCTTTGTTTTTAAATGACTCAGGAAAATGTGGAGATGTCTGTTAAGAAGATGGGTGGTAAATTACAGCTTTGAGAAACAATGACTCATCAGAAATGATAGATAAGGGAACAACCTAAGTACCTGAAAATAGTTTCCAAGCTCAAATGAATTAAAACATCTATTTTCAGTTTATTATTGAGTGAGTGCTGTAAGAAGCAGATAGGAAATTCTCTTTCCATTATTTTTCAAAGCACAGAGAGTAGTTTTCCAGACAATTTCAGCACTTTACAAAATGCCAAGAAGCAGTGGATCTCTGCAGAAGAGGTCACATACTCATAGACGCAAGATACAAAGCAGACAGATTCAAGTCAATAAGAACATCAAATTAGTTTGTTGGTTATTGAGTGGAGAGGGCATTGTGCTGCCGTGGCCCTTGAACTGTTGTTTCAGCCATAAAGTACAGTTCTGGTATTAAGCTAGATAAAGCATCAATTCCATTAAAAATAATTCATAACGATCCACATTAACTTTCCTGTTGGTGTTTTAGGTGCTTGAAGATAAAAGACAAATAAGTGAAAAGGTTCCTAACTAAAAATAAGCTAAGTCTTCTTGTCCTATAATGATTGTTTTTCTTCTAAGATTTTCACTTCTTTTCTTCTGTGATGACTGATGTGTTGAAAAGCATTCACGTTATAAGTGAATATGAAGAGGTTTCTGACTATGAAATGGAAGAGGTTCCTTTGGGAGGAAGCTGACCAAAATGGCTTCTTTGTATTCTTCCAATTCTGAAATACTGTAGTTTGGTATTATTCATAACTGTTGTTCTAAGTGACCTGACTTTAGAAAAGCAATATAAATATTGAACATTCAACATTTTTCAAAGGCAAGTTAGGCTTTCAAGTGATTGTCGAGTGCTTTCTAAGCAAAAACAAACATACACAAAACCTAGAATAAAATCTAAACAAACAAACAAAAAACCCAGAAGCCTTTTCTAGAAACTTTTGATAGAAGTTGAAAGAAAAAGATCCAGTATACATTGTAAATATAGTCCATATATATATATATATATATATATATACATACATATATGTATATATATATTTCCTGTCTGTAATTCAGAAAATTTAATATGCATGTGTTTGCTATAAATATACATTCCCTATATATAGGAAATTTAATATATATATACACACACACATATATATATATGTGACATAATGCTTTAGATCTAATTATCTCATAAAAACTCATGTACTTGACTGGTCTTGAGCAAATAGTGCTGTTGGGAGCTGATGGAAGAGTTGAAGCATAGTAAATAGAAGTGACATCATTGTGGGCATGATCTTAAAGTAGATGTTATGACATTGGCTCTTCCTTTTCTCTCTTTAGCTTTATAGTTACTGTGAGGTGGACAGCTTAAGTCTACCATATTCTTCCTTGATCATCACAGGTCCCAAATTACAGGTTGGTTCATGGACATTAACCTGTGAAACCACAAGTCAAAATATGTCACTCCTATTTTCCAGTAGTTTCTCTCAAGAATTTTGTTATAGCCATGGAAAACTTCCAACATGCATTTATTTCCAATATTTTTTACATAGTTTCTATGTAATTTTCTTTTCTGTAAAGGAATTTTAATAAACATATTTGTACTTAGTATCTGCACTCTAAAATATGCATAAGGTTATGTCTAATGACAGCATTTAATTCTTCTATCTGTTTCACTTACATTATTTTTACGTTAATACACAATATGACACAAACAAATTCTTAGTCCTGGTTCAGAGCCTCTTTTACAAGAGAAGTACAGAATTAAACATCTAATAATATGGTCAAATCTTCACTATCACTTGATGAAATTGGTCTTCTATAGTTTGCATTAAAGGAGTTTAATGTGCAATATTCACTGAGGTTTTTATTTGTTTCTTTTCCTATAATCTTTGAATTTGAAGAACAACTTGAATGCAATAACTAATTTTATCTCCTTTCTTTTCTTGGGTATCTTTAAAATGTCAATCTTTGGATTGGGGAGATGGTTTAGTGTTGTCAAGCATGGGGGCTAAAGTCAAATCACAAGCACTCTATAAAAATCCAGGTTTAGCTATGTATTCTTGTGATCCAGCACTGCGAAACAGAGACATGCTGATCTGAGCAATTTTCAGGCCAGGCAGCCTAGCCAAAACAATGAGCTTCTGGTTCAGTAAGTGACCCTGTCTGAGGAGAATAAAGCACAGAGTAGAAGACATCTAGTGTTCTCCTCTGTCCTCTTCATGTATATTCATACTTTCACATCCTTGCACTACACACACAGATTCACATATACACACAGATAATAGCTAGAGAGTAGATAGATAGATAGATAGATAGATAGATAGATAGATAGATAGATGATAGACAGCTAGATGGATAGACAGATAGACCCACAGATCAGTAGGTAGACAGATAATAAGCATATTATTGGTAGATTATTAATGACCGATTGTTGTTTAGTTTCTTACATTGAATATGTCCATTAAGAAGTCTAATGTCTCCTAATTTTCTGAGAAATGGCCATACTGATTTCTAACATTGATGTACCACCAGCAATGGAGGAGTGGTTCCCTTGGTCCACATCCTCTCCAGCATAAGCTGTAGCTTGTGTTTTTTATATTAGCCATTCTGACAGGTGTAAGATGGAATCTATGAGTCATTTCAATTTGCATTTCCCTGATGGCCAAGGATGTTGAACATTTCTTTAAGTTTGGCATTTGGCATATACATATTTGGAGATCAACCCTCTGTTGGATGTGGGGTTGTTGAAGATCATTTCCAATTCTGTAGATTGCTATTTTGTGCTATTGACAATGTCCTTTGCCTTACAGTAGATTTTCAGTTTCATGAGGTCTCATACATTAATTGTCAATCTTAGTGTCTGTTCTATTGGTGTTCTCTTCAGGAATTTGTCTCCTGTACCAATGTATTCAAGGCTATTTCTAACTTTCTCTTCTATTAGTTTCAGTGTATATGGTTTTATGTTGTGGTCTTTGATCCACTTGGACTTGAGTTTTAAGCATGGTGATAGATATGGATCTATCTGCATTCTTCTATGTGCTAACATTCATTGAGACTAGCACCATTTCTTAAAGATGCTTTCTTTTATCCATAAGTTTGGCTTGCTTATGGAACATTAAGTGTTCATAGGTGGGTGAATTTATGGTTGGGTCTTCAGTTCAATTCCATTGATCCATCTGTCTGTTTTTAGGACAATATCATGCTATAGCTCTGTAGTAGAATTTGAGATCAGGGATGGTTTTATCTCTGGCAGTTCTTTTATTGTACTGAATTGTTTTAGCTATCTTATCCAAGGTTTTTTGTTTTTCCATATGAAGTTGAGTATTGTTCTTTTAAGGTCTATAAATAATTATGTTGGAATTTTGATGGGGATTGTGTTGAATCTGTAGATTGCTTTTGGTAAAATGGCCATTTTTACAATGTTAATTCTATTAATCCATAAGGATAATAGATCTTTCCACCTTTTGATGTCTATCTCAAGACCCAGATATAGCATTCTTGGGTACAAACCCTAAGAATGATCAATTATGCCATAAGGACACTTCCTCAACTATGTTTATAGCAGCTTCATTCTTAGTAGCCAGAGCCTGGAAACAGCCTAGATGCCCCTCAACCAAAGAATGGATAAAGAAAATGTGGTACATTTGCACAATGGAATATTACTCAGCTATTAAAAAACAATGATAACAGAAAATTGAAGGCAATAGAGGGAAATAGAAAAGATAATCCTGAGTGAGGTAACCCAGACCCAGAAATACAAATGTCATATGTCCACACTCATTAAGTGGATATTAGCTGTAAAATAAAGGATAAACATGGTACAATCCACAGACCCAGAGAGAGGTAAATACACAGACCCAGAGAGCAAGGTAAAAAGACATTGGTCTCCCTGATAAGGGGAAATACAGGTGATCCCCTGGATAGACTGTGGGCAGATGAGACTGGAAACTGGAGGGGTTGGGTTGGAGGGTGGGTAGAGGGGAAGAATACTGAAAGAGATGACTGGAAAGGGGTGTATTTTGGGATCAAATAGAAACCTGATGAATAGGAAACTCCTACAAGTCTACACAGGTGACCCCAGCTAAGAATCTAGCAATAGTGGATATGCATACTGAACTGGACATCTCCTGTGATCAGATTGGTGTTTACTCCAATTGTAAGTACACCAGCTTCCTCATTCTTCCACCAGCTGATGGAAACGGAAGCAGAGACCCATAGCCAAACATTAGGCTGAGCTCAGGAAATCCTGCTGAAGAGAGGGAGAAAGAATTGTAGGAGCAAGAAGGATTAAGGACATCATAAGAAAACCCACAGAAATAATTAACCTGGCTCATAGGCACTCACAGAGTTGGCACTAAGAACCAGGGAGCCTGCCTGGGACAAACCTAGGCCCTCTGCATATCTGTGACAGTTGTGTAGCTTTGAATGCTTTTAGGATACCTAACAATGGAAGCAGGGGCTCTCCCTAATGCATTGGTTGATGCTTGAGATCCTGTTCCTCATACTGGATTCCATTGTCCACCCTTAATACAAGGGGTGGGGGTGCTTAGTCTTACAGCAAATTGATATGCCACGTTTTGTAGATACCCATGGGAGGCCTGGGTTGGGTTAAGGGGAGGTGGGGGGAGGGGATGGGATGAGAGGAGGGAGGGGAAACCACAGTCAGGATATAAAATAAATAAGTAAATTATTAAATAAAAATGAATTAAAAAGTCTAGTGTCAACCCACAGTCTTCTATAAATGGTTTATGGTTTTTTCCTCTGCTACTTTTCAAAGATAATCATTCTATAATAGTTTTATGTGTAAAAAAATAAGCCTTATAATATATTTGCACAGTTCTTTGTCTCAATATCTTTTTCCTTGAATCTTGTCTTAAACACTAGTTTTATCCAATTTTGTTTTTTTTTCCTATGACAAAACACCATATATATTTCCATCTTTTATCGGGCCCTCTAGATAAATTTCTCTTTTGATTTTTTTTTTTGGGGGGGGGGGAACTGTCATCAGAATACATTATATGAAAAAAAATCTTAATCAAAAACATTTTTTTCTTTTTGTCAGCTTTTCACAATCTTTTCATAGCCTCTTTACCCTTGTAGCACTTTCAGACACATATTTTTCTATTTGACTATATGATAGACTGAACTATGTACACATTCACATGCACACAATCACTCATACACACATACCACAGTGCATACATGTGTGTGTGTTCATGTGCTTTTGTGTATTAAAGCTGCCCAATTGAATATATTTAGGAATTGGTGGTCTTCACAGACAATTAAACGATGTTACATGGGCAGGGGTCCTAATTCTGTTGGAATTAGTGGGCATGAAAAAAAAGAGATGAAGAGCAGAAAAGGGAAACCATTATCCCCTCTCATATGGATGCACCAAGGAAAGACCGTATCAACATGCAACATGTTTCACTATGCTGGACCTGGGTCTCAGACTTTCCAGCCTCCAAAATGATGAACAAATAAATTTCTTCTCTGTAGGCTAGAGTTTGAGGTACTTTAAAAAGATTGACTTACTTTCATTTTATGTGTGTGAATGTTTTCCTAAAAGCATGTTATGTGCATGATATACGTGTTTATTGTCTACAAAGAGGGGGTAGTATCCTCTGGAACTGTAGTTATAAACAGTTATGAGCTGCCACATGGTGTCAGAAACCAAACCCAGGTTCTTTAGCAGAGCAGCAAGTGTTTTTAGCTGCTGAGCCATTTCTCCAGCCCCAGTATGAAGTATTTTCTTGTGGCGTCTGAACAGCTAAAACAGCTGCCATGCAATATATATTTTAATTTCTTGGATTTTTTCCTTACTTTTTTCTGCATTCTGACAATTTTTATTGTAGATTGTATTACTGCTTTTCGTTTGTATTCTTAGTTTTAAATTTCTAATTTATGAGATGTGTTTGGAATTGCAACTGCTTTTTGAATTACTTTTACCTCATTCTTAAGTACCATTTCACAGTTCTTTGGCTTTATGACTGTAATTGTTCCAATAATTTAATGTTTCAAATACCTTTCTTTTATTTTGTCCTTTAGAGTATTTATGAACAAATGCTTGTTTCTAGGTTCTTATTTCATAATTATTTGTATTCCGTGTTCCAGGTCCAGCAATAGAATTGTGTAAGAGGGGGAAATAAGTGTTTGAGTGGGCCTCAATATCTCTCCATTGCTATAATAAAACATAGCTTTTAAGAAAACAATGACACAGATTTTCTTGTTCAACTTCTTCCAGTTATATAATCTTACCTATGTAAATTCATACCTTTTGTGTTTTTCTAGCTTCTTTTCCTTAACAAGCAAGCGTTCAAAGAGACCTCCCACTTTCCAGTTTTTATTTTTAATTTTTTTTATTTCCAAATTTACACTCCCACACTCTTATTTTTTAAAAGAAGAATCATCACCATGTTGCTAGGTCTGGGGATGGTCAATTTCCCAGTTCATTTCTATTGGTTTCCTGACTCCAAAAATCCTACAGACTCTTACTATTTCCACTCAGGAGAATGTGCAGTCTTCTTCTTCAGTTAACATTATGGAATCTCTGGTAGCACCAATTCCGCTCTTATATTCATTTTCTCACTCAACACCTTCCTGACTCTGCTTAAGTGTGGACAAAAAGATTTGTTTTGCCCACCTCCAAATAAGAAATGTCTCTCAGTCATATCATAAACAAACATACAGGTGCTCTCATTAGCTCTTCCTGGGATATGTGTGGCTCCTTGGACAAAGTATAGCAAATCAGCAGACAAGCATCTTCTTTCAGAAAACTCAGAAGTCTAATATAATTTCAAATGACATCTTTCTGGGAAAGACAAAATGAACAGTGCTCAAAAAGAGGAGGAGAAATTGAAGTTGTTTAAAGGGTAGAGAGTTCTACTTTAAAGAGTTCTAAAGGGTCCAATTTATAGAACTCAATCAATCTGAGCATAACATAAATAGCATTGGGCCATACCTTACTAAGAGATAAAAAGATAAAAACAAGTATCATTGCTTCAATGTTTATATAAAAACAAATCCAAATATATAAAAAGAACTAGAAAAGGAACAACTTTTTTGACAGGCTCACATTAATAAGCATAGTGTCTTAGTTTCTGTTCTGTTGCTGTGAAGAAGCACTATGATCGAGGCAACTTATAAAGGAAGGCATATAAATGGGAGCTTACTTACAGTTTCATATTAGTGCAACACATTACAATAAGACTAGAAACAAACCCTTACATAAAGAGTGGACAAGGCAACACAGTGGGAGGAAAGCAGTCCCAAGAACAAGAAAAAGAGTTAGAGATAGCTATTATACCCACGGTTAGGAATCCAACAAGAGCACCAGCTATACAACCATAACATATAGAAAGAACCTAGCTTAGACCCATGTAGGCTTCATGATTGCCACTTTAGTCTCTGTGAGCCACTATGATTCCTGCATAGTTCATTCTGCAGGCCCTGTTCTCCTGGTTTCTTTGATCCCTCTGGCTCCTAGAATTCTTCCTCCTCCCTCTTCTGAGGGATTTCCCAGGCTCTCCTTCATGCTTAGCTGTGGTTTTCTATATCTACTTCCATCAGTTACTGAATGAAGACTCTTTAATGACAATTGGGCTAAGCATGGATATATGAGTAGAGCAGAGTATCATTAGGAGTCACCATTTCATTGATTTTTTTTTTTTTTTTTTTTGTCAGTTATATTTGGTTCTATCCTTGGTCTCTGGGCTATCCAGTCTCTGGTTCCTGGCCATCCAATCAGTGTAGAACATGGACTCCCCTGATGGCTTGGTCACTCTAACAAGCTCAGACCCTTCATTATTCCAGCACATCTTGCAGGCAGGACATAAAACAGATTTTAAAAAACAAAAACTCAACCTGCCTTTTTCTTCTATTGAGTGTCACAAAAAATAAGAAATGCTTCTCTGAAGGAATTCATTTCTAGCTTCCTGACTTTAGGTCTCACCCTCCATTCTGATTGGCATTAGAATGGCACACTTGAATCTCTCGTACTGGTACTCTGTCCCTTTAAATGTGAACCACCATGTATTAAGATTTCTGTCACTATAACAGACACCTGATGGGGAAAAAAAAAAAACTGTAAGAGGAAAGATTCATCATGCCATAAGGATTTTGAAGTTTCAATAAATCTGTGGTTGAATGTGTCTTTTGCTTTGGGCTTAAAGTGAAATAACCTATCATGGTGGGGAAGGGGGAAAGGTGGTAGAGAAGGCTGTTCATTACACGACAGCTAGGAATCAAGGAGGAAGAAATGAGACCAGAATCAAGATACAATCTTCTAGAGAATGCTCTTTGAGCAGACCTACTTCCTTCAGCTTGGCCTTGCCTCCTAAGTTTTCTACCACCTTTAATTCTTCAACACACAAGCTTATGGGTGATGCTTCATATTCAAACTGTAACACACTATATTTTAATTTATCACATTTTTGTATATTTTCAAAATTGTTGATAGAATTTGAAAAAATATATTATGGTGTCTCCCTGTTCTCTATTAGATGATTTCCCCCAACCTTGAATAAGGTCTCAGAATATCCAAAGCTAGCTTCCAATTTGCTGTGGAGCCAAAGCCACCATGTTCAGTCAGTTGTGTTGGGAATCAACTTCAGGGATTTTGTTTTCCTTTTCTCAGGCTATGCTTTGTGCATTTCTACCAACAGAGCTACATCCCAATTCTTTCTTGCCACAAGTTCTTACTGCTGGGAGACAGGCCAGTAGTTACCACATGTATTCCCTTTGGTGTTTAAACTTAAGAAAGAGGAGTACTTTTTTCTTAATAAGGAAGCATAAAATGTATCACTCTGTAACTATATAACACAACAGTTACTTCTTTACAAGATTGCACTCACTTTCCACAGATGAAATGTCACATCAGAAAGTTTTACAGTGTGTTTTATTTAGGTATCTACAAGAAAAGAAACTTATTTCTGATTTACTCATAAAAACAAAGACCCTGGTTCTCTCAAACACTATTCCCCAGCTCAGCATCACTAGGATAAACTGTCACTTTGCATTGCTGAGCACTCTCACACAGTGCATTCACATTTAATAATCTGAATTTAGCATCTATACATGAAAAATTCCATATACTCTTAGTCCCTTTTTTCTTTCCATCTTTTCTTCACTTATTCCAACTAATTCTATCTTTGCCTTTACAGCCAATTTCAATAGGTTAATATTGTTCTATAATTATATTTTATCTTATGCAGTGATGATCATTGACAAGTCAAAGTTAATCCAGGATTTTGTTAAATAAAATGTCCAAATAGAGTCACTTAGGGTGAACAGAGTGATTTTATCTTTTCATCACATCAAATATGGAGGATCCTTTTTGGCTAAAATTACCACTGTGGTCTTTTCCTACAGTGGAATGAAGGTCATTGAGCTGATTAAAGAGTTTGTGGCAATAATGGAGTATTCTTCAGATGCAGACTGAAATGATTTTTTTTAAATGGAATGCAAAAAAGGCTTAAATTGTTCAATGGATACAATACCTTAAAAAACCCTTCAGCCAAGCAGAAAGGAGTCTGAGAGAATAGGATACCTATATATTTTCCCTTTAAAACTATAATTGAACTTGAGAAAGAAGTTTCAAACAAAAGACAAAGGATTGAAGTAATGCAGGGAGGAACCTCTTTGTATATAAATCTAAGACATTATAACAATTAGAAATGTATGAGTCGGATGAATATGAGTATCTAGAAAGCATATGGCAAAGACAAGATGAGCAGTGTGCATTTATTACTCTGTAATGCCTTAAATAGCTTGGAGTATAGTTTGTTCAGGTTTTTACCATCTAATAGGCCATGAATAACCTCAGGGCAGAAATGTTTTGCTAATTCTCTTTATATCTCTAGCACTATGCTAGGTGTTCACACTTTGGAGGTATTAATGTACCATATAACTAAATTACCTTACAAATTTCATTCTCATCTTAAGAAGGCAAAAACTGTCTCTTTTCCACTATTGCATTCAACTAAATCTAAAGTATACAAATCTGAAATAAGCATTTTGAATACTCTGCAAGACTACATAGTTGAAAGTTAAATGAAAATATGAATAAAAATAAATTGATAATATCCATGATCAACTAACCCACTTACCAATTTTCTGTAACATATGATGCTGGCTTAATCTGGATAATGTGACTGAAGTCATCATTTGATTTCATATCACAAATCTAAAGATGACATAACTTAAATGTTTAAGATGATTAAATATGAAAAATGTTCTCCCCTTAATGTTGCATAGGTAAAAATATCTCAAATACATAAAATAAATTATTTTTAAGTCATAATTCCCTTAAGGATATTTACTTTTTATGGGTTTGTTTTTTAATCTCTAATAAATAAAATCCTATGATATCAGTGAAAGATTAAGCAGCTCTAGAAACACAGGAAAGTAGAATTAAAATCCAGTAATCACACAGTACTTGAACAGTATGGAAATGTACAGAAAAACTTACACGGACAATGCATTTCATTCAGAAAATTTCCTTCCATGAATCACAACATATATATTGTTCTAATTTTCATGATTAGATCTAGTAAATACCTGGATAAGTTCTCAGTGAGGCAGCAGAAAACAGTCTCTTCAGATTCCCTCTGTGATTACTCATTGTAGAAAATATTTCTGTAGTGATACATAAATGTGGAGAGATGAGAGTCTTACTTCATTCACAATTCACTTGTTCTCCAAGCAAAAATGAAACAAATTCCAAATCCAGTGTCTGTGGTAGCATGAACCTGGGTTCACAGAACACTGAAAATTTAAATTCACTAAACAGAAAGTTTATGGAGTGTTTCCATTAAAGAGAATTTTTTCTGGTTTACATTGTGTTTGAAAATGGTCCTCACTGACATACACATGTATACCTTCATTGTACTATAAATATCTTTTGCAGAGCAGGATATATTAGAATGATAAATGATGCACAAAGGTTTTAATCAGTATATCTGAATTCAAATAAATAGCTCAGAAAGATCCATATGCTCTGTCTGCTTCACATGAAACAAAACAAAACTGTAAAAACTTTTCTATGAAAAGAAATAGGACTTGTGAAGCTTCCATTATTGAGATTGTGTAATGTTGTCAATATTTTCAGTAATCAATGCTGTTCCAAAGAAACGAGTTATTTACAACATGAATAGAACTGGAAATCATTGTGTTAAGTGAAATAAGTCAGACACAGAAAGACAAGTACCATGTGATCTCACTTACAAAAGTGATGGAAAAGTCTGATCTTATAAAATCTGAGAGTAGAATAGTGGTTGTATAGTCACAGAGAGTAATGTGGAGAGAAAGTCAGAAAGAGATCAACACTAAATTATTGTTAGATAGAAGAATTTTTTTTTAAGATGTAAAAGTTCTGTGTGTTATTATTCTATTTCAGTGTATCTACAGATAAGGTGTTCTACGTTTCAAAAGCCACAAAAGAATATTGAATGCTTTTAGTATAGAGAAATAGTAATTCTGGGAGGAATAGATGTATTAATAAGGATTCAAATATTATATGATGAATGCAGGTACTGAAATATTTAATTAATATGTACATTTTAAAAATAATATTGGTCAATTCAGTTTAATAAACCATTCAAAATCTGTTACACTTTTGCACTAATTGATAAGAGTTGAGCAAGGTTTCTCATAGGATCATTTCCATCATTAATTTCTAGGTCTAGAAGTCCTATAAAGAAATGGTGATTCTGGGAGGAATAGATGTATTAATAAGGATTCAAATATTATATGATGAATGCAGGTACTGAAATATTTAATTAATATGTACATTTTAAAAATAATATTGGTCAATTCAGTTTAATAAACCATTCAAAATCTGTTACACTTTTGCACTAATTGATAAGAGTTGAACAAGGTTTCTCATAGGGTCATTTCCATCATTAATTTCTAGGTCTAGAAGTCCCAAACTCAAACACTCCTGAGACTAGAAACAGGAGACACTGGCTTGCTACTCTGGGTGAAGGAGCCCTAATGATCTCTTGCCCAGACAGACCATCCATGCCCATAAAGTCAACACAGGGTAGAGTGAAGAGAACAGCAGTCTGTTTACAAGCTCTTGGGACTGTTGCTTCCTGAGCAGCATTCCTTAAGGAAACAAGTGACTCACCTTCTTTGTACGCCATGTCTTACCTAAGATTTACCTCAATGAGAACTGGTCCACACACACACATAAAACTTCAGTTTCTTTTTTTTCAAGATTATCATTTCTTAAATAAAATAATTTTTTATTTCTTCTCATTAAAATACTTAGCATGTTAATTTTTTACTTCAAGTATATTATTCAATTTTTAGTATAAATTATAGACTGTTTAATTTTTTTAACTTTTGATAAATAATTTACTAATTCTTATTTACTATTATTATTATTATTATTATTATTATTATTTAATTTTTGCTTTCCTTTGTGGGGGCAATACAAAAGTGAGGGGCAGATATGGAGGGACTAGGAGATGAGTGGGATTGGAATGCACAATCTGAAATTACCAAAGAATCAATTAAAAAAAAACCCCAAACAACTGCAGTTTCTAAGTCAGTGTTTATAGTCCCTTTCCTCTCTCCTTTCCCCTTAACACATGTCATACCATATTTTATTTAGTAACTTGGATTGTTTCAAGTAGAATATGAGTTTACTGAGATAAAGGATTTTATCACTTCTTTGCTACCATATCCTCAGTCCTAAAATAGTGCATGACAAGCAGTAATTTTCAGTATTTGTTAAATTAATATATTTCTGTGAGTCTGTTATTGGGGAATTTATTAAGACAACTCCACATAGTTAAAAAGGAGGTTTATTTTGGGGTAACTTACATCCAATAAAGGGGTTGGTTACATGATTTGGGAGATGTGGAGTGCAGTCCAGCAGTGTTCTCTGGAAAACTCTACCATCCAGCATCCAAGATCACAAGGAAACAAGAGAGCCAGGACATCCAGATCCCAGGGCTTAAGGGCTCCTATCTCAGACCCACCCCAGGGGAAAGTCATAGGTAGATGTGGCAGTTACTGGAAGCCTCACTAGTGGTAATATTTCCAGGTCAAAACTGGAACAGCTACTTACTACAGTCTGTAGTTTGCTGATAGGACAATGGTGAGTTAAAGTCACAGCTAATCCTGTTGAGGTTATCATTAGTCATCTTCAATATTTTACCTGCTATGCAGATTATAAGAGAAATTTCCAAGGTACTAACTGCAGTTAAACAGCCCTAGAAACCACCTCAACAAAAGTAGGGTACAAATGTCTTGGAAATCAAAGTCCTACAGGTTTAGAAATACAGTTTACTTTGAGAGATATAATGACTAGTACAGAAGGAAACTAAGAGACAGATGGTTCCAAGGATGTTTTAAAAACTTTCTCATGCAAGGAGTAGCAGGTAGTTTCTGAAATAGAATAAAGGCTGGGTACATGTAAGAAAGCTTTGGAACAGCACTTTAGAAAATCCCCTAAAGAATCAAGGCAATGAGAAGCAGTTACTACAGAGCCATGCCAATAGATTCTAATGAAATGGCTCAGATTTTACTACCTACACATACAACCTCCATATACCTTTAATTCCAATAGTTGCATATATCTCACATATAAGAAGCAAAATTTAAGCAAAGTAAATTAATACTATCTTGATATCAAATGGAGAGTCAAAGTTCTTACAGTTGACTTAAAAACTTTACTCACTGAAGTGCATTGGAGATATACACCTTAATAGAATTGGCATACAAATGCGAACTATCACACTTCATTTGTACGCACAGAAAGGAAATCTACTAAATGATAAATGAGAATGTGAAAGAACAAGAAAAAGCCCCACTTGCCCCAAAAGTCTCTAATGTCCTATCTCTGATGTGGAGATTTAGGGATCAGATATATATTTTTTTTAAGTCCACATGGAAAAGTTTTTTTGCCTTACAAAAATTAATGCATGGATGATAAAAAGTAAATCAACCAACTATGTTTTATCCTTTTGACAGAAAGGAAATAAAAATGCAGACCCTCATCTTTTGACATTTGTGAAAATGAAGAAGATTGCAATCTTAAATTTATAATGCAGACTCTGTAAAGATTCTACCTATTTTTCATTCTTTGTGGATTGACTGTGTATGGCAATTATTTTCAAGAGCAGCAGCAGGAAGTAAAAAGGGAAGACAGGAAGCAAGGTTCTGCATTTCAACAGCCTTTCAGATGAGAGAAAATACTATACAAAGGCTATGAACAGAAAGAGACTTTGTGAAGGAAACATGGCATATGATGGAAAAGCAGAGAGAATTTTAAATGTCACAGCAAATAATAGCAGCCCTGAGGGTCCCAAGAGTATCAGTGGGTAAACAGGACCTCTCCCCACCCATAACTCCTTTTCACATTAATTAATGTGGATCTCCCCTGGAGATGGAAGCCTGTGTTGCCTTGTTGCTTGTAATGACCTACAGAGGGCAACCTCTGATAAAACTCTAGTCTTTCCAGTAATCCTGATTTTTCAGTTATTCAATTATTATCATTATTTATTAGTTTTTAGAGATTTTCAAACCATGTGTTTTGATCATAATCTATCTCCCCTACTCTACTCAACTTTTTATCCTATTTTTTGCTTTTCAAACCCATTGAGTCCAGTTTATGTTTCCCATTTATTCCTGGATTTGTGGCCTTCTAGAGCATTGTTTATGTACTAGTCATAAGCTGTTAAAGGAAACATACTCTCCCTGTCCCAGAAGCTACCAATTGACAATCACTCCTTATCTAAGAGAGAGTCTGTGTGACACCCTCCACCCCATATCAGGATTTCTGTCTGTCTTGAGTTTGAACAGGTTTTATACATGTAGTCACAATCCCTGTGGAATGGCCTTGCTTTTACTTTTTTTTTCTTGCCATAATCCACCAGCTCTGGTTCTTACAATCTTTCCACCCTGTTATCCGCAACGATACCTGTACCTTGGGGTGGGGTGGGATATAGATGTCCCATTCAGGGTTAAGAATCCCACAGTCTCTTAGTCTCTGTACATTAACCTGTTATTGGTCTCTGTGTTAGTCTCAGTATTGCAAATAGAAGCTTCTTTTGTAAAATTTGAAAAAATACATAATCTAATGTTTTAAGAATAAGTCATTAGGAATCTGTTTAAAACTATGTCCACCTAACAGAATGCTAGTAGGTTATTCCTAAGGCTCATGACCTTTCTAGTAGCAGGTTCTTGGCCCCAATAGTGGTGCCAGGTATGGGTTTCATCTTATGGAATGGGCCTTCAATACATTCAAAAAGCGGTTGATTATTTTCATATTTGTGTCACTATTGTACTAGTAGCATGTCTTTCTTGGCCAGTCATTCAAGAAATTATGTGTTTCAATTTCCATGTGCCTTTATATTCACAATAAAAAGGCTGGGTGACCACAAACTTTCATAAGTTATAAGAAAAATGCAGTGATGAGATTCTGGGTAGATTAGAGTATTTATAACAGTAAAATGACCTTCTGAAGGAGATACAGCAGACTTTAGTGCATGGGTATTGTCCTTTCTAATCTTAACCCTTTATGTAAGCTAAGCAGACAAATGTTTTTATATATAGAGGCTTCCCAGAGGCTTGGTATAACAATTTCCTATACCTCTGTGTTTTCTTCTCATCTCAAGTAACTTTAATATGCCCATTCCCACGTTTTCCTTTGCTCTCTTCTCACTGGACTTTTGATTTCTTGGCTATTCACTATTGAGAGCTGCTGGTAGCAAAAGGCCATGGGAGTATTCAGCAGGTGACAACTAGTGTTTAAAAGGTCAACCTAACAGAACTAAGAGTTCTGGTAGAGGACTAAGCCATCATACAAAGCATGTTGGAGTTATTGCCTTTTGAATGAATTGGCTGTTTCTTGTTGCAAACTTCTTACACAATTGCACCTATGATCTCTGCATTACCATCATTTTCATAAAATACATATATGTCATCTCCTGATTACATCTCAGTCTTTTTATTTTTTTTGGTTTTCCGAGACAGGGTTTCTGTGTGTAGCTTTGCGCCTTTCCTGGAACTCACTTGGTAGCCCAGGCTGGCCTCGAACTCACAGAGATCCGCCTGCCTCTGCCTCCTGAGTGCTGGGATTAAAGGTGTGCGCCACCACCGCCCGGCTACATCTCAGTCTTATGGGCACACATATCCATGGGTAGTCAGGAAGATGACTTTTCATTTAGCTGTATAATTTTGATAAATAGAAAATATAATAGGACATGCTTCATAGCCACATCCATTGTCCCATGAGACTGTAGACACTTAAAGCCTGCTTTGTTCCTTTTGCTCAGAATAATACAGAAAATAATAATCTCTCTTCAGTCTAACACAAACTGCATGCATTTTGTTCATTTTTACCTCAGAACAAGTTCAAGCTAGACTAACGGTTTTTGTATATAGATCATAAGTTTAAAACTTTACAGTTATGTACAAGGTCTGAGTTGCAGGTGTCTCATCAAGACTACTAACACATAATACTCTAAGAAAAACCTGCCAATTCTTCTCTTGCCAAGTATGCTGAGAAAAAGCTATGTCTCAGAGTTGACTATGCACTGTGCTCCCTCCCTTTGGTCCTGAGACCTTGGAACCTTGTGTTACCATGGTAATGTTTCTGCTCCTTATCATCTGTTCTAGGAATGTGCTATGACCTTGAGGATTTTGAAACTTTTCTCAGGATTACAAAGAGTCTTCTGTTAGAAATATTGAAGATTCAGGGAAGAGAGGAGTGAAGAATGAGAGCTGAAAGAAGCTGTAGATTTAGGAGAAAGAACTAACTTAGAACAATAAAGTGAATGGACTGAAAGGGCATGGTGTGTGTAGATTCATTTGCTATCCTTCAGATTAGATACCTGCCACTTGTAAGTGCCTTTCCCTGGCATCTGGGAGAAAATCCTTCAACCAACTTTACAATTCACCTCAGAATTATCTTCTCTTCTTCTTATGACCAACTTCTGCAATATACTAACTCAGCTGATCTCATGTGACTCTCAGTCCCCCTCTGAGATTTGCTATTTCAAATGATTTACATAAAGGTCAGTTTCATTTGACCAAGTCAGATCAAGATTTTTCTTCTGACTGCCAGTCAGGGAGGATGACCATACAAGAGCACACAACTGCTAAGTGGTGGATGCTTTGTGTACTTTTGCAACTATCTATGAAACCCCAGGAAGATATTTTTTATTTGTTTGAGAATTTAGCATTTCCTTTACTTTAATTCTCTTTAACTACATCCACATCACAGTCTCATTTTAGTATGTACTATATAACTTTGCAATCAAGATCCACGGAGCCTGTGCCTTTATTCTATTCTCATGTTGAAATATCAGCAATATTAGAGCTTTTCCACTAATTTCAACTTTAATTGTCCCACCTACCAGAGTTCCTATCCAATCTTCAATCTTGTATTAGATTCCATGCATATACTTGATCAAGACTCCTCTACTGGTGCTTACCTTTATCCCTTATCGTCCCTCTTTGAGAACATGTATGTCAGTATTCACATCTATAAAATCTCATGTTCAAGAAGAAACCTTTATTATACATACTTTAATAAATTTATAAATAGGAATTTTCTGTTTCCCTGTTCATTCTATTTTTATATTATATTTTGCTTTTCTCCATATGTTTATTTTACTATATTGAAAAAGTGGTGTGCTCATCAGCCTATCCTTACTAGAGTGTATATTTCAAGTGGGATAAACTGTATTTCTTTTGTTCCATTAAATAGTTCTGGCTCTGCAACTGGATCCTAGATTGTGGAAAGTAATCACTAACTGATGAGTGGGTACATGAAAGCAATGGAACCCCATGAAAGGTTCAAAATATCTTAATAAGTTTCTACACAGTGATAACTACCAGAATGCAAAGCCTCCTACAATTAGTTCATGAGAAATGCTATGACAAAATACCAGAGATCTGATGGCTTATAAACAACATAAATATATTTCTCATCGTTTGGGACACTAGAAAACCCAAGATCAACTACCTCTACAGAAGATTCAGTGTCCAATTCACAGTTGGCTTTATTTCTGTGGGTCCTTGTGTGGTGGAACATAGGAAGAAGCTTACTGGGGTATTATCTGTAATTCATTGGGATTTTCATGATTTATTCTTTCTTCTCCCCCAAATACTATCAGACTTGGGATTAAATTTCAATGTATGAATTTTGGGGAAACACAGATATTCAATTGATAGCAGGCTGTTCGAATTTCAGTGAGAGTCAAAATATCACAAATATCATTAAACAGTATAGCTAGAGTTTTCCTGCCTGACCCACAGTCAGGACAAATCCTTGTCACCCGCCAGTCCCAGAGCCGCTCAGACCCAACCAAATAAACACAGAGACTTACATTGCTTACAAACTTTATGGCCATGGCAGGCTTCTTGTTAACTATTCTTATAGCTTAAATTAATCAATTTCTATAAATCTATACCTTGCCACGTGGCTTGTGGCTTACTGGCGTCTTCACATGTTGCTTGTCAGGGTGGTGGCTGACAGTGTCTCCTTCACTCAGCTTTCCACTTCCCAGAATTCTCCTCTCCTTGTCCTGCCTACTTCCTGCCTGGCCACTGGCCAATCAGTGTTTTATTTATTGACCAATCAGAGCAATTTGGCATGCAGACCATCCCACAGCAAAACAGTATCTAAAATCATCCTACTCAATAGTAATCTATGGTGATATTTTATTTGTATTAAAATGTTATTTGTATGTTAATAAATAAAGTTGCCCAGTGTTCAGAGCTATTAGCAAGCCATAGGAAAGCAGGGCAGTGGTGGAGTACGCTTGTAATCCCAGCACTTGGTAGGCAGAGCTAGGTAAGTCTCTGTGTGTTCAGGGATACAGCCAGCATTGGATACACATGCCTTTAATCTCAATACCAACCATAGAAGACCTGGAGGTCTGTACAGACAGGCAGTGATGAGGCGGTCATGTGCTTGGGTTTACAACCAATGAGAAGGCAGAACAGAAACTCTATATAAAGAAATTAACACAGGAGGTAGCTCTGGTTCGGAGAAGTAGGACCACCGCAGAAGGAAGGGTAAGGTTTTAGCTCTTAGTTCTGACCTCTTGGCTTTCTTCTCTGCATTGGTTCTGTGTTTCTTATTTAATAAGATGGTTGGTTACATCTACATTTGGTGCCCAGCCTGACAAGAATCCACTAAAAACTGCTTGGTGTGGCTTGGCGACAGGATTGGTTTCCAGCCTGGGCGGCCCGGCTCCCTAGCTTGGGCCAAGGTCTGACTGACCTGCAGCTGGAGCTACTTGCTTAAAGCCACTGCTACAAATAACTCAGGCCTGCCCTGACAAACAGGGCCCCTGCCTGTAAAGCCAAGGCTTGACTCGGCTCAAACAGCTACGCTTTCTTGCTCTTGCTCTCTCTCTCTCTCTCTCTCTCTCTCTCTCTCTCTCTCTCTCTCTCTCTCTGTATTCATACCTCGAACACCAGGTGGCTGTTTTGAAATTCCCTCGGATTTCTACTGTTCTATGCAGACTTGGTAAGTCAATTAAGATAACTATTTAAAGGAGAATTTTTTTCTACATTAAAAAAAATGGGCTTTATGTGTACATTGGAAGAAAATTGGGCTTTGTTTGAAATTTTAGGCACTCTGGCAATGAAACAACTATATTAGAAGATTAATATTAATCGAATTATTCAGTTCATTACTTTTCTTATCCTCATTTTACTATTTAAAAAGATAGTCAATTTAAGTGCCAGGATAACAGTCTTAGAAAAACCTGTTAAACCTGTAAAAATGAATTATAGAGAAATTCAAATTCAGACAGAAGAAATTAACAGGAAAGTTGTTTCAAAATTGGATCATATGGTTACAGAAAGAAAGCCTGTTCTCACACAATCACCCTTAATTTATCCAGTAGCCATACAGCAGCTACCTGGTGAAGAGAATGGACAAAATACTTGGATTCCAATTGAAATGTTAGACTTAGGAAGATTTAAGGAGGCAATAGCATCTTATGGCATGCATTCCTCATATGTAAAGCAAATGTTAAACACTTGGTCAATTTGTAATAGGATTCTACCAAAGGACTGGTGGGATCTGGCACAGGTTGTTCTTGAACCTGGACAAAATCTCCAGTGGAAAATGTGGTTCAAGGAGGAGACTAAAAATATAGAAAATTAGTGGAGGGACAAAGGAATACAAGTCTGCCAGGATCAGCTTATTGGAGAAGGCTAATATGCTTCAGTACAAACACAATGTTTATATGATGTCCAAACCCAAATTCGATGTTGAACAGCAGCCTTGAATGCATGGGACAGAGTTGAGGAATCAGGAAAAAAAAAAAACAAAAAACTGAATCATTTACAAAGGTTATATAGGGCCCAAAAGAATCTTTCACAGATTTCTTACAAAGATTGACTTCAGCAGTATAGAGAATGGTCCCGAATTCAGAGGCTAGTCAGATAATAATCGAATCTTTGGCCTTTGAGAATGCAAATGCAGCATGCAAAAGAATAATCAGGCTGTTAAAGGAAAGATCTGCACCCTTGGAAGATTGGATTAGAGACACGGTTAATGTTGAAGCTCATAACCATGATGATATGTGGGTAGGAGAAGCAATTTCAAAAGGTTTGAGGAATGTTAGGTGTTTTGGATATGAAAAGCAAGAACATTTGAAAAGGGACTGTAAACAGGTCATTCCAAGAAATAATGTTTTTTCAAGGAACAATGGCAACAGAATGCCCCTTCCTTCTGGAGTATGCAGAACGTGTGGTAAGGGAAAACACTGGACCAACGAATGTAGATCAACAAGGGACAGACAGGGTAATCCTTTGTCTCTGTCTTCGGGAAACTCCCAGAGGGGCCTCATGCAGGCCCCCATAGCAAATCCAGTTCAAACCTTTCCTGCACCCATAGAGGAAACCGCTGCTCAGAGCAATTAAATAACCAGATGCCTATTGTAATAAATCATGCTGGTCGGGATGATGAAACAGAGAGAATAGGAAATTCAGGAAAAAACATAAAGAAAAAATTTTGGCAAACTTCTATTAATGAACAAAGACCAAAATTAACAATAAAAGTAAATGGTGTTTTGTTGTCTGGTCTGGTAGACACAGGTGTGGACATTACCATATTTGCACCAGAATTTTGGCATGCAACATGGCCTCTTCAGGAGGTAAAGGTTCAACTGTTAGGAATTGGGACATTATCTCAAGTGAAACAGAGTGCAAGATGGCTCAAATGTATAGGTCCAGAAGGACAGAGAGGAATATTAAAACCATATGTGGCTAACATAGCTATGAACTTGTGGGGTCGAGACTTGTTGCAACAATGGAATACTCAGATTAACATCCCTCCAATCTCAGAAACAAATCATAAACAAGTACACATTTCTGAGAGAAATATTAGAAGATATTATTCTAATGAGTGCTCACTGGCCATCCATGTCATACAAGAACAGGGCACAACAACTGATAATCTTCCAAAAACACCAACAGCTCTACCTTTAAAATGGTCAACAGACAAGCCTGTATGGGTTCAGCAATGGCCTTTTTTGTTTTGTTTTTTTTTTGTTTTGTTTTTCGAGACAGGGTTTCTCTGTGTAGCTTTGCGCCTTTCCTGGGACTCACTTGGTAGCCCAGGCTGGCCTCGAACTCACAGAGATCCACCTGGCTCTGCCTCCCGAGTGCTGGGATTAAAGGCGTGCGCCACCACCACCCGGCTCAGCAATGGCCTTTAACAACAGAGGAACTCCAGGCTTTAGAAGAGCTGGTAGAAGAACAGTTAAATGCTCAGCATATTGAAGAATCAACCAGTCCTTGGAATTCTCCTGTATTTTTTATTAAAAAGAAATCTGGTAAATGGAGAATGGTAACAGACCTTAGAGCAATTAACAAAGTAATTCAGCCAATGGGCTCTCTACAATCTGGAATTACTTTTCCTACTCTGTTACCAAAAGGATGGCCTCTTATAGTTATTGATTTAAAAGACTTTTTCTTTTCAATACCCTTACAAGAAAAGACAGAGAAAGATTTGCTTTCACAGTGCCTACTTATAATAATTCTCAACCGGTTAAAAGATTTCAATGGAGGGTCCTCCCACAGGGAATGTTGAATAGCTCAACTCTGTGCCAATATTTTGTACAACAGCCCTTGGAAGTGGTACGTAAAAAAATTCCTAATCTATAATTTATCATTATATGGATGATATTTTACTAGCTGACTCAAATGCAGATACTTTAGAAATAATGTTTGAAGAAGTAAAGAAAATTTTGCCTTCCTGGGGATTATAAATTGCTCTGAAAAGATACAAAGAGGAAATTCTATTAATTATTAGGATATAAAATAGAGATACAAAAAATTAGACCCCAAAAGGTGCAAATTAGGAGAGATAGACTACAGACTCTTAATGACTTTCAAAAATTATTTGGAGACATTTCTCATCTACGAACTATTGTTGGGGTAAAAAAGGATGAAACCAAATAATTTGTTCAAAACGTTAGAAGGTGAAAAGGACTTAAATAGTCCAAGAGAATTATCACATGAAGCTGAGAAATAATTGGCTTTGATAGAAAAGAAAGTACATGAAGGGCACGTGGATTGTATTGATCCAAAGCAGGATTGCATTTTGGTTATTTTACCTTGTAGGCGTTCTCCTACTGGAATATTAATGCAGTGGGAAGATATTATACTGGAATGAATATTTTTACCAAATAAACCAAATAAAAAATTAAAAACTATGTGGAAAAAATCTCTTACTTTATTTGGAAAGGAAAATTGAGACTTCATCAATTAGCAGGAATAGACCCAGGAGAAATTGTCATACCTTTAACTAAGGAGGACATTGAAAAATTATGAATAGAAAGTGAATCTTGGCAAAAAGCTTGCAGTAGTTTTTTGGGAGAAATTAACAGCAAATATCCCAAAAGCGATAGAATTGATCTCATAAAGAGAGCTGATTGGATCGTGCCTCAAATTGTACGGGAAAAACCCATATCTGGAGATCGTGCATTTTATACAGATGCCAACAAACAAGGAAAGGCAGATTACAAATCAGAAAATTTAAGTAAATTGGTTCAAAGTCCTTATAATTCAGTTCAAAAATCAGAATTGTATGCTATTCTGTTGGTATTAATGGATTTTTCAGAACCTCTCAACAAGTAACTGACTCTCAGTATGCTGAAAGAGTAGTATTACATATTGAGACTGCAGAATTTATCCCTGATGCTTCAGAATTAACTTCATTATTCATTCAATTACAAGATACAATCAGGAAAAGGAGTCATCCTTTACATATATCTCACATCCGATCCCATACTGGTCTTCCATGCCCTCTAGCACAAGGCAATGATGAGATTGATAAATTATTGATAAGAAAGGTTCTGGAGGCCTCAAAATTTCATAAAAAAATCATGTCAATAGTAAAGGTTTAAGAAAGGATTTTTCTATAACCTGGCAACAAGCCAAAGAAATAGTAAAAAAAAAAATGTCCTACTTGTTCCTTCTACAATCAAACACCAGCAGGATGTAACCCAAAGGGTACTCAGAGGAATGAAATCTGGCAGATGGACATGTTTCACTTTGCAGAATTTGGAAAATTGAAATATGTACACCACACCATCGATACTTATTAAGGATTTCAATGGGCAACTGCTTTGAGTTCTGAAAAAGCTGATTCTGTAATCACTCATTTGCTAGAAGTTATGACCATCATGGGTATACCTGCACAAATCAAAACTAACAATGCTCCATCATATGTCTCTGTTAAAATGAAACAGTTTTTTGCTTATTATAATATAAACCGTATTACAGGTATAACATAATCCTACAGGTCAAGCAGTTATAGAAATATCAAACAGAACTCCAAAGGATATGCTAAATGAACAGAAAGGGGTAACAAAAATCCCCAGAAATAGACTACATAATGCTCTATTAACTTTGAATTTTCTCAATGCCAATGAGAAAGGAACAACAGCTGCAGAGAGGCATTGGATAATAGAAAAAAACTACAGAATTAAATCAGGCTATATTCTTTAAGGATGTGCTAACCTCAGAATGGAAACCAGGATATGTGTTCCATTGGGGACAAGGTTTTGCTTTTGTTTCTACAGGAGAAGATAAGCTGTGGGTACCATCAAAATTGAGAAAGGTTTGATTTGAACAAGAGAAACCTCTTAATTTAGAGGAGGTGATGGCTCATCAACCAGCATGAACATCCAATTAAACTAACTTATACCAGTAACACATGCATTTTCATTTAATCAGATAATAACTTGCCAAAAAGGAACATCCCCAAAATTAGTCTTGGGGAAAGGTTTTTGTTTTTGTCTTTTAGGAGAATGAAGGTTAAGGAATATGAAGAACACTGGACAAATGAGACAACTGAAGAAAAGGGACAAATCATCTATCCCAAGAAACAGAGTGAAACGGTGTATGGGTATATCATCTAAAAAATTTTTATGTCTTCCTAAATGTTTGTTTCTGCTCTTCTCTCAAGAAATTTAACACTATTGGTCTTCTAATAGTTCAAGTTCAATCAAAATTTAAAGCTGACTTTGGAGTTGGAGAATGGCTCTCTCCTTTAAACTCAAACATGTTGTTAAATGGAAAATGCAAACTCCCTGTATCATGCCAGAAGAAAAAAGCCATCTTCTGCTATGTGACAAGAGAAAAGCCAAATTAATTAAGAGACTATTCTATTACTAATCTCAACTCTTTGATTCTATTCTGATTCTTTAAACTTTTCTTAAAATATGAATTTTATATCAAAAATTATAAGATTAATATGTATATATACATACATTTTAAACTTTGATAAGATATGAATGGTCATATAGAGTACTAACTATTTCTAAAAAGAAAAAAGTCTTCAATTAGCTGCATATATATGTCTTTGTGTTGGAGTCTCTTATCAGTTTTCTGCAGGAAATCACAGGCAGGCCTAACATCAACTGAAGTCTCCAGGAAGAAGATGGGGCCCCACAACAACAATAATTCCACATGGGCAATAATAACATCACTAAGCTGACAACCATCATCTACAGATCAGCTTTGAACTATAAAGTGCTCAGAGCAATTTTGAGAGGCCTAGCTGAGATGATCCAGTCTCAAAAACTACTTGAATAAGGATTTGAGATAAACCCTGAACTTTGGCATTATACACAGACTGGATAATGAAGGATATAGTTACCTTTCCTAGAATTTGACAATTAACCTAAAATTTTTCTTTTCAGGATAAAGATACCTTCACCAATACTCAGAAGGAAGCCATTTCAAGAATATGATGCCCACATTCCCAAAGAGGTAGTATGGGGCAGGTGGTTTTTTTTTTTTTTTTTTTTTTTTTTTTTTTTTTGTCTTTTAATGGGTTTGGGATCTGGGATAATTTTCATTGATTAGGGGCATTGGTTACAAGTTATTGTCAAGGGTTAGGAAAAGTGCTAAGCAAAGGAGATTAGACTTAAGGTTCTTGTTAAAAAAAGAAAGAAAAGAAAAATGTAAATACTTTACATTGGATTGGATTGTTTTATATTGTATTGTATAAATTATATATATTGAAATTGATATTGTTAGAAAATGCTATATGTATATTTCTAATTGTACTTATACCGTTCATTTAACAATGTAATGCAATTTTCTGATCCTTGAATGTTGTTATTACCAACTATTAGGATATAAAGAAATTAAAGTTAGTAGTTAGACATTATAATAGAACTTGTAGTTATATTAGGTATGTTTTCAAGATTGAGCAGATATATTTTAGATAGACAGGTCATCTATAAACCCTTCAGAGATCTACAGAATATGGCATTTAGAATGTTTTAATAACTTAGAAAATTTTTCTTTTTGTTATGACTATGAGACATGTCGGCTCCTGGCAGTACCAATCTACTTCAGAAAAAATATGCGAGTTGAAGAAACTGCATATGGAGTTAACTTTCATTGTGGCAAAAGTTAGCCACTGGACAACAAAGTATCCTCGAATCAACAGGACAAAATGCACAGGCAGGACATGAAACAAAGGACTACTGATTCTTGCCAAAACAAGTGTGGTTATGGCTTTATCAAAAGGCATCTTCTGAGGCCAGGACAATATGGCACCATCCCTGATGGCCTTCCCAATCCGGAAAAGGTACAGTGCCCTTTTCTTCAAAGGCAGCTGAACAGGCAGTGGGCTGATGGCTTCTGATGTGCAATGGGACAGCAGCTGAAAGAGTTATTCTTGAAAAGTAATTAAGCTCACACCTCTCAATAGTAGAATGGCATTTAATAGAGGGATATGGAGAAGAACGGGATGCTGAGATGAAGCCACATACACACATAGCCAAGAAGAATGGACAGCTGAATTAAAAAAAAACATTAACAATTTTCAGAATTTAAAATCCTGAATCATGACAGGACACTAGTGGAATTCAGGTGTTTCTGGTACATGCACTGCTCTCACCCAATGTGAGGTTGAACTGTTGACCTTGTGTACATCCTACTTCCCAAATGAGTCTGTCAGATACGCTAAGCCTATAGGCTGAAGATGTTGCCCCAACACTGTGGAGAAACCTCAGGTGACTGCCCAGGTGACTGCTGGCTGTTTCTGTCAACTCACAAATTTTTTGGAAGTTGCCAAATACAAATGGACTAGACATTGTTTAGGTATTTATTGTATATATTATATATAGTTATTGTACTTTTGTATATAGTTTTTTATATGTTAGTTATAAGCTTTTTCCTTTTTTCTTTTTATTAAAAGAGAAGGGGAAATATGGCAATATTTTATTTGTATTAAAATGTTATTTGTATGTTAATAAATAAAGTTGCCCAGTGTTCAGAGCTATTAGCAAGCCATAGGAAAGCAGGGCAGTGGTGGAGTACGCTTGTAATCCCAGCACTTGGTAGGCAGAGCTAGGTAAGTCTCTGTGTGTTCAGGGATACAGCCAGCATTGGATACACATGCCTTTAATCTCAATACCAACCATAGAAGACCTGGAGGTCTGTACAGACAGGCAGTGATGAGGTGGTCATGTGCTTGGGTTTACAACCAATGAGAAGGCAGAACAGAAACGCTATATAAAGACTTTAACACAGGAGGTAGCTCTGGTTCGGAGAGGTAGGACCACCGCAGAAGAAAGGGTAAGGTTTTAGCTCTTAGTTCTGACCTCTTGGCTTTCTTCTCTGCATTGGTCCTGTGTTTCTTATTTAATAAGACGGTTGGTTACATGTATAGTAATCAAACTACTCAATAGTGGTAAACTGACAGCTCTAAGTAGAAGAAGGCAGAAAGACTTCTTGTATATTACAATATTACCCTTTATAGATACATGTAGCTATGTTGATAACCCATGACAAAGCAACATGTAATATATTAATTCATAGTATTTTTTAAAAGCTTGGTGAACTACTCTTTCTTCTTGAAAAGTATAATGGGAACAATCTCTTTACTAAAGATATTTATTAAGGCATTGCTCTTACATGGTTAAGGCCATTTCCATAAATAATGTGCTTGATTTGAAAGGAAAAAGTGACACATTAATATTTACAGGGTGATTATTCGTACACAATTCTAATCATTCTTAGAAATCTTTCTGTAGAAGCAACAAGAAAATCATGATGGTAGCCTCAAGACAGCAATATTCAATACTCATTGTTACACTGCCTTTAATGCCAGACATGAATCATTTGAAAGCCCAATTAAAGCTATAAATTAGAAAGCAAGTATCTATAGTTTTAATCAAAATATTCCCTTTAACACTATCTTATAGCTTTTGAAATAAAAGGGAGGGTAATAAGAAAATAAAAAACAGTTTTGTTAGAATGATTTATTAAAACCAACACAAGCAACTTAGCCTTTGTTCTGCACAAAAACTGTTAAGCCACTAAAGAGTGCTGCTGATGCCAATGTGTGTAAATTATGACTGTGTAAGTTTGAGAATATGAACTTGAATGCTCCATGTCCTCAGAGTATAAGAAAATTATGTATTTAATTTGTCAACCTGATGTGGTATCCAATAATGTATAGTCAATATATTTTTCTACATTCTGGATTCTAGATTTCTAGGCTGAAGGCTGTAAGAAAAAAGTCACTATTTATAGATCACAAGTCTCTAAAATAGAAACATCACAATTGGAAATAGAGCTGTAGTCCTGGGGAGATATAAAAAAATGTCTATTCAGTACAGATCAAATAAAGGACTCTGCCCAAGTCTAGCTTGATGAACTAATGATCTCATCAGGGTTACTTACAAGAGCATGTGATTCAAAGGCCAATTTATGGTCAACCATGCTATGAAAGTGTCCCACCTCAGTCAATTGTTTATTTAATATATAGTTTTGAGTATATATGAGGAAAGTAACTCACAAGAATCATATGAAGAGTTATGATACTCCTGAGCCCCTCCCATTCCTATTTCAGGGAAAGCTATTGGACCCAATACTGTGCAAGTCTTGTGTGGGTTATTTGGGGAAATGGTTTTGTCCATTCTAGGGGAAACATCTATAAAATTCCATTTTTTGAAACTTTAGGGATATGGAATAATTCATTACTGTGCCTTTTTAATTTATGGGTAAGTCACACAAGATTCAGTTTGAAAATGGATATCAACCAATGACCAAATATAGGAACCTCAGTAATGAAAGAATAAGAATAAGCACTTTTTACTATAAACCCAAATCCCATTATATTGTTGTCTTTATCCACCATAAAATACTAGTTATTTAGATTTCTAAACAACTGTCTTTTGATATTTAATTAGAAGCAACCATCCTGCACCACCAAACAGGAATTTGACACTCTTCATTTCTGTTCTATACCACTTTCACCCTCACATAAAAATCCTAAATTACAAACTATTTAGATTTTCATTTCTTTCATGCTGGTAAAATGATAAAATCTATGACAATAGGGGAAAATAAGTTGTACTAATTTACTTCTTCACTAGTGAGACCTCTGGAATGCAAAAAAGACATTGAGGCTTATTCAAATACAATGGGCAGCTGTAGCCTATATCCACAAACCCACCTTGTTAACTTTCACTCTACCACGCTGAACAATTTTTCCAGCCTTGCAGAAACTTCCTCCTTAGCTGAATGCCAGTAGCTTTGACTGTCCTTTTTTGCAATGATTCTACATTGCCAGTAGCCTCTCATCATGTAGTAATATACAATGACTCTATGCTCTTGCCTACATCTTAAATTTTTTCCTATAGATTCAAGCACACCTGAGGATAATCAATAAATATTTGTTCTAACTCCTACAATATTTGCAACAATCAACATATTTTCTCTGTTATAGATATGATGAAGCCATGAGTTCAACTAAAATTATGGCAGCAGTTGGCTAAATCAGTTACTTCTCTTTGCTAAGGTTCAAGAATTCTTTGTTGTATATTCTTTAAGGCATCTATCAATGTAAAAAGCATCTATAGCCTTCCTTTAGCAGGCAACTGTAAAATCTTCATGCCATTCACACACACAGAAAACCGTAGTCAATAACATCTCCTAGGACTTACTTTCAATGGACACATTTTAGGTGGATTTAATATATTTTGACTACAACTATATTTATTTGATAATACCCAGAGAGGCCTATATGCATCTATGAAAATATGTAGAATATTTAAAGGATTATAAGTATAAAAATAAATTATGCATACGCACACACACACACATAAACATACACACTCAATTTCACACCTAAACAGGCCTTCATGATTTAGAGTTGAAAGTAAATAAATTTGTTTTGTAAAGAAACATGCAGTAAATATTTTATCCAATTCAGGTTATAAGTTCTCTTTTATGACCATATAGAATCCATAGTCAATATGTAAATAAAAGGGCATGACTCTATTCCAATAAAACCTTACTAGCTAAAAGATCAGAACTATCCCTGACAATATTTTGTCTATTATTTTTTTCTTTCTTTTCTTAAATTTATTTACTTATTTATTTATTTTATATCAGGACCACAGTTTCCCCTCACTTGTCTCCTCCCAACTTCTCCCCCCACCTCCCCTTCCACGCACCACCTCCCCTCCAGTACACTTCTCTTCCATTTCTATTCAGAAAGGAGCAGGCATCCCATGGGTTTCAACAGAGCATGGCATACCAAATTGCAGTAAGACTAAGCTCCTCCCCTTGTATTAAGGCTGGGCAAGGTAACCAAGTAGGAGTAATAGGTTCCCAAGAGCCAGCTAATGCATTAGTGAGAGCCCTTGCTCCCATTGTTAGGAGTCTCACAAGTATACCAACCTATACAACTGTCAAATATATGTGGGCCTAGGTCAGTTCCAGGCAGGCTCCCTGGTTCTTGGTTCAGACTCTGTGTGTTCCAATGAACCAGGTTAGTTGTTTCTGTGGGTTTTCTTGTGACTTCCTTGACCCCTCTGGCTCCTACAATCTTTCCCTTGCTTTAGCAGGATTCCTTGAGCTTTGCCTATATGTTTGACTGAGGGTCTCTGCTTCTGTTTCCATCAATTACTGGAGGAAGGCTCTATTGTGACAGTTAATGTAGACACTAATCTGATCACAGGGGATGGCCAGAGTCTACATATCCCCTATTGCTAGGATTCTTAGCTGGAGTCATCCTTGTAGATTCGTAGGAATTTCCCATGCATCAGGTTTCTACCTGACCCCAAAATGCACTCCTTTCCAGCCATCTCTTTCAGTACTCTTTCCTCTCCATCTACCCTCCAACTCCATACCTACAGTTAATAACCCCACATTTCTCCAGTCCACACAGGAGATCTCTTCTATTTCCCCTTCCCAGGGAGAACCATGCATCCCCTCTTGGGCTCTCCTTGTTCCCTAGGCTCTCTGGGTCTGTGGATTATAGCTTGGTTATCCTTTGCAGCTAATATCCACTAGTGAGGTAGTATATACCACGCTAGTCTTTCTGGATGTGGATTACCTCACTTGGGATGACTTTTTCTAGTTCCATAAAAATAACTCAAATTTCCTGATGTCACTGATTTTAACAGCTGAGTAATACTCAATTGTGTAAACCTACCATATTTTCTTTATTTATTCTTTAGTTGAGGGGTATCTAGGTTGCTTCCAGGTTCTGGTTATTGTAAATAAAGCTGCTATGAACACAGTGGAGCAAGTGTCCTTATAGTATAATTGAGCAGCCTTTTGGGTATATGCCCAAGAGTTGTGTAGCTGGGTTTTGAGGTAGATTGATTCTCAAATTTCTGAGAAAACACCATGCTGATTTCCAAAGTGGCTGTACAAGTTTGCACTGCCACCAGCAATGAAGTAGTTTTCCCCTTGTTTTATATTGTCTTTAGCATAAACTGTCACTTGTGTTTTTTATCTTAGTCATTCTGACACGAATAAGATGGAATCTCAGAGTTGTTTTGATTTGCATTTCTTCATGGCTAAGGATATTGAACATCTTGTTAAGTGTTTCTTTGCCTTTTGATATTCTTCTATTGAGAATTCTCTGTAAAGGTCTTTACCCCAATTTTTAATTGGATTATTTGGTTTTTTGATGTCTAGTTTCTTCTTTATGTATTTTGGAGATGACAGCTCTCAGTCAAATATGGGGTTGGTAAAGATATTTTCCCACTCTGTAGACTGCCTTTTTGTCCTATTGACAGTGTCCTTTGCCTTATAGAAAGTTTTCAGTTTCTTGATGTCACATTTATTATTAGTCAAACTTAGTGTCTCTGCTACTGGTTTTCTGTTCAGGAAGTTGCCTCTTGTACCAATGAATTCAAGGCTATTTCCCCCTTTCTCTTCTATCCTGTTCAGTGTAACTGGATTTATATTGAGTCTTCGATTCACTTGGACTTGAATTTTGTGCAGGATGATAGATATGGATCTATGGATGTATTTGCATTCTTCTACATGCTGACACCCAGTTAGACCAGCACCATTTGTGGAAGATGATTTCTTTTTTCCATTGTACAATTTTGATTCTTTGTCAAAAATCAGGTGTCCATAAGTGTGTGGATTTATGTGTGGGTTTTCTATTCAATTCCAATGGTCTGATTATCTGTATTGATGCAAATACCATGCTGTTTTTATTAATCTACCTATGTAATATATCTTGAAATCAGGGGTGGTGATACTTCCAGCAGTATTTCTTTTCTTTTTTTGTACAGTATTACTTTAGTTTTCTTGGTTTTTTTTTTTCCCTATATGGAGTTGGGTATTTTTCTTTCAAAGTCTGTAAAGAATTGTGTTGGAATTTTGATGGAAATTGCTTTCAATCTATAGGTTGCTATAAGTAAGGTGGTCAGTTTTAATATCTTAATCCTAAGGACCCATGAGCATGGAAGATTTTTCCACCTTCTGATATATTCTCTAATTTCTCTCTTCAAAGACTTGAAGGTCTTGTATTACAGGTCTTTCACTTCCTTGGTTAGAGTTACCCCAAAGTATTTTATGTTGTTTGTGGCTGTTGTGAAGAGTGCTGTTTCCCGATTTCTTTGTCACCCTTTTATTGTTTGCATATAAGAGGACTACTAATTATTTTGAGTTAATCTTTTATTCAGCCACTCTGTTAAAGATGTTTTTCAGCTGTAGGAGTTTCCTGGTGGAGTTTTGGGGGTTGCTTATGTATATTATCATGTCATTTGCAAATAGCAGTACTCTGACTTCTTTTCCAATTTATATCACCTTGATCTCCTTTTGTTGTCTTATTGTTCTAGTAGAAGTTGGAGTACTATGTTAAATAGATATGGAGAGAGTGGACAGCCTTGTCTAGTTCCTGATTTTAGTGGAATTGCTTTGAGTTTCTCTCCATTTACTTTGATGTTGGCTTGCTATGTATTGCTTTTATTGTATTTAGGTTTGTTCCTTGTATCCTTGATCTCTCCAAGACTTTTATCATGAAGGGCTTTTGTATTATGTCAAAGGCTTTTTCAGCATCTAAGGAGATGATCATGTGGATTTTTCTTTTAGTTTGTTTATATGGTAAATTACATCAACAGATTTTTATATATTGAGCCATCCCTGTATCTCTGAGATGAAGCCTACTTGATCATAGTGGATGATCTTTTTTATGTTTTTATGCATTCAGTTTGCCAGGGTTTTAATGAGTATTTTTGCATTGAGGTTCATGAAAAAAATTGGTCTGTCATTTTCTTTCTTTGTTGATTCTGTGCAATTTGTATATCAGAGTAACTGTGGCCACATAAAAAGAATTTGGCAATGTTCTTTCTTTTTCTATTTTGTGGAATAATTTGAGGAGTATTGGTATTAGCCCTTCTTTGAAAGTATAGAAATATTCTCTACTGAAGCCATCTGGCCCTGGGCTTTTTTAGTTGGGAGACTCCAAATGACAGCTTCTATTTCTTGGGGGTTATATGTCTATTTAAATTGTTTATCAAGTATTTGGTATGTGGTGTATATTATGGAATTTGCCTATTTCTTTTAAATTTTCCAATTGTGTGCAGTACAGGTTTTTAAAGTATGACTTAATGATTGTCTAGATTTTCTCAGCATCTGTTGTTATGTCTCTCTGTTCATTTCTGATTTTGCTTAGTTTGATATTCTTTCTCTGCCTTTTAGTTAGTTTGACTCTCTTGTTGATTTTCTCACAGAACCAAATCTTTTTTTTATTGATTCTTTGTGTTGTTCTCTTTGTTTATATTTTATTGATTTCAGCCCTTAGTTTGATTATATTCTGTCATTTACTCCTTTTGGATGTTTGTTTCTTTTTGTTCTAAAGCTTCCAGGTGTGTTGTTAAGTCATAAGTATGAGATCTCTCCAAATCACTTATGCAGGCAGTTAGTGCTATGAACTTTCCTCTTAGAACTGCTTTCATTGTTTCACATAAGTTTTGGTATGTTGTGCATTCATTTTTGTTGAATTCTAGGAAGTTTTTAATTTCTTTATTTCTTTTTTTCTTGACCCAATGGTAATTTAGTTGAGTTGTTCAATTTCCATGCATTTGTAGGCTTTCTGTCATTTGTGGTTTTTTTTGTTGAACTCCAACTTCAATCCATGGTGATTTGATAGATACAGTGGTTTATTTTAATTATTATTTATCTGTTAATACTTGCTTTGTGACCAAGTATGTGGTCAAATTTGGAGCAGGTTCCATGAGGTCCTGAGAAGAAAGTATACTCTTTGGTGTTTCAGTGAAATATTCTATAGATATCTGTAAGGTCCATTTGAGTCATAACATCTGTTAATTCTGTTATTTTTCTGCTCAGTTTCTATCTGGACGATCTGTCCATTGGGGAGAGTGTGGTATTGAAGTCTCTCAATATAAATGTATGGGTTTGGATATGTGATTTAAGTTTAGTAATGTTTCTTTTCTAAATGTTGGTGTCCTTGTATTTGGGGCATAGATGTTCAGAATTGAGACACTATATTGGTGGATTTGTCCTTTGAAGACTATAAAATGTCATTTTCTATCCCGTTTGATTTATTTTGGTTTGAAGTCTATTTTGTTTGATATTAGAATAGCTACACCAGCTTGCTTCTTAGGTCTGTTTGATTGAACAAATTTTTTCCAACCCTTTACTCTGAGGTAATATCTGTCTTTGATGTTGAGATGTCTTTCTTGTATGCAGCAGAAGGATAGATCCTGTTTTCATATCTACTCTCTTAGCTTGTGTCTTTTTATTGGTGAATTGATTCCATTGATATTGAGAGATATCAATGGCCATTGATTATTAATCCTGTTATTTTGTGGTTGTTATTGTTGTTGTTGTTGTTGGTGGTGGTGGTGTGTGTGTGTGTGTGTGTGTGTGTGTGTGTGTGTGTGTGTGTGTTTTCTTTTTTTGGGTTTTGCTGGTATGGGATTATCTATTACCTCTGTTTTTGTGGGTGTAGCTACCTTTTTTGGGTTGGGATTTTCCTTATATTACCTTCTATAGAGCTGGATTTATGGATAGATATTGATTAAATCTGACTTCCTAATAAAATGTCTTTTCTTCAGTTATGGTAATTGAAAGTTTTACTAGGTATAATAGTCTGTGTTGGCATCCATGGTTTCTTAGATTCTGAAAGACATCTGTCCAGGCTCTTCTGGTTTTTGGAGTCTCCAATGAGCAGTCAGATATAATTCTGATAGGTCTACTTTTATGTGTTACTTATCTTTTAACTTTGCAGCTTTTAATATTCTTTCTTTATTCTGTATGTTTACTATTTTGATAATTATGTGGATCAGGGACTCTCTTTTCTGCTGAAGGATATTTCTTTATCCATTTTTCTGCTGATGAATATCTAGTTTTTTCCCAATTTCTGTCTATGTGAATACAATATCAATAAACATGGTTGAACAAGAGTCTCTGTGGTAGCATGAAACATCTTTTGGGGATATGTCCAAGAGTGAGTATAACTAAATTTTGAGGTAGATTGATTCTCATCTTCCTGGGGTACCACCATGTTGATATCCAAAGTGACTATACAAGTGTGCAATCCCAGAATCAATGGATGGGTTTTCCCCTTAGTCTACATCCTTGCCAACATGAACTTTTTATTCATCTTAGATATTCTGAAAGGTCTAAGATAAAATCTCAGGATAGTTTTGATTTGAGTGTCCCCAATTACTAAGGATGTTGAATATTTCTTTGAGTGTTTCTAAGTCAATTACATTTCTTCTACTGAGAATTGTCTTCACAGATTTGTATCTCTTTTTAAATTTGGTTATTTGTTTTTGGGATATCCATATTTCTGAATTCTTTGTATGGATTGATTAGGATGTGTAGTTGGAGAAAATCTATTTACAATCCAGGGGATGCCACTTTGTTTGAATAATGGTGTCCTTTGTCATACAGAAGCTTTTCAGTTTCATAGGTGACTTTTATTAATTGTTACTCTTAGTATCTATGATAATAGTGTTCTATTTTGAAAGTACTACTCTGTGCCCATAATATCAAGATTATCCCCTACTTTCTCTTCTATCAGGTTCTGTGTACTTTGTTTTATGTTGAGGTATTTGATCAACTTGGAGCTGATTTTTGTTTTGGAGTGGTGAATATGTATCTATTTGAAATCTACTACAGGCAGCTATCCAGTGTGAGCAGCACCATTTGTTGGAGGTGCTATCTTTTTCCTAGTGTGTATTTCTGGCTTCTTTGTCAAAAGCCAGGTATCCATAGGAATATAGATTTATGTCTGGTTCTTCAGTTTGATTCCATTCATCAATGTGTCTGTTTTTGTGTTAGTACAATGCTGTTTTTATTAAGTATAGTTCTTCATATAATTTGAGGTCAGAGACAATTGTACCTTCAGCAGAATTATTTAAGCTATTCTGAGGGAAGTATGTATGTGTTTCCAAATAAAGCTGAAAAGTGTCTTTCAATATTTATGGAGAAATGTATTTGAAATTTAGTGAGCATTGTGTTGAATCTCTAGATTGCTTTTGATAGGATAATTTTTACTATATTATACTACCACTCCATGAGTGTGGGGGATCTTTTCCATCTTCAGATTTCTTCTACAAGTTTTTATTATATAAATTGTTCATTTGCTTCCAGATATTTTATATTATTTAAGGCTATTGTAAAAGGTACTGTTCCTCTTATTCCTTCCTTAGTCCAATTGTTAATTGTATATAGAAAGACTACTGATTTTGTGACTTAATTTTGTGTCCAGCTACTTTGATGAAAGTAGCTGCAAAAGTTCCCTGGTAGAATTTTTAGGGTGAGTTAATGCATATTACCATATCATTTTTAAATAAAGATATTTTGACTTCTTCCTTTATAAATGGTAACCCCATGTTCTCCTTCACTTGCTTTAATTCTGTAGCCAGAAGTTTTCCTGTGCCCTACCCTGCCCAGCCCCTGATCAGGACAAATCTATTACAATTAGTCCCAAATAAGCACACAGAGGCTTATATTATTTACAAACTGGATGGCCTATGGCTCAAGCTTCTTGCTAGCCAGCTCTTATAACAATCCATTTCTATTTATCTATAAGTTCCCATGTGTGTGGGAGCCCGTTCTGGGGTTCCTCGTGGCTTTACCCAGCAGGCCCAAATAGAGGATGATCAGGACCACGGGCCTGAGTGCAGGTGTCTGAGATGGTCTGCACTTGGCTGTGCTGGGGGAGGAGATCTTTTGCTCCACCCCTTGGCGTCTCTATAAAAACCCTGGGCCAGAGACAGTCCGGGCCCGTTGGAATAGGTTCCAGGCCCTCTCGAGGCTATCCTTTATTTTCTATCTGTTTATCTCCGCAAGAGTCAATGCTATAAATCCTTCTATCTAATATTTCCTGCTGCTCCCACTCAAGAAAACTCTGGGAAGCTGTGGGGGTGGTGGGTAAATGCCCCACACGTGTGGCCTTGGCTTACCAATACTTTCACCTCTAGCTTCCCCTGCCTGGGGCTCACAGTGTCTATTTTGCCTCTCCTTTTCTCTTCCTGTCTCCAGTTAAAATGTACTGTCTTACCTTACTCTGCCTCATGATTGGCCAAACAGCTTTTTTTATCAATAAATTAGAGCAAAACATAATCACAGCATATGAAAAGATATCCCACGGCATAATGCTCTAGCTAAAACTTCAAATACCATATTAAATAGGCATAGAGAAAGTAAATAACCTTGTCTTGTTCCTGATTTTAGTGGAATTGCTTGAATTTCCACTCATTTAAGTTGATGTGGGCTATGGTCTAAGTGTAAACTGCTTTTAATATGTTGAGGTATGGTGCTTGTATTATTAAAATCACCAAAACTTTTATCATACAGGAGTATTTGATTTTGTTAAACTCCTTTTCTACCTCCATTGAGATGATTATGTGATTTTTGTCTTTCAGTTTGCTTATCTGGTAGATTGTGCTTATCCATTTACTTATGTTGAACCATTCTTGCATGTCTTGGATGAAGAAAATTATCCCATTCTTTTAGATTTTTCCAGTTCGATAGAAAAAAGGTTTTAAAAGTATATCCTCACAAATCTTTGCATTTTATCAGTAATATCTGTTACTAAATTCCCCTTTCCATATCTAATTTTATTAATTTGGATATTTTCTCTCTAATTTTTAGTTAATTTGGCTAAGAATTTGTTTGTTTCATGGATTTTCTCAAAGAACCAACTTGTATTTTCATTGATTCTTGTGGGAGAGAAGCTCCCACATTTATTTTACCCCAGGAACTCTTGAGGAATGAGGGATAGGAGACTTAGATGGAAATAGAATGGAAAGAAACAGATATAAATGCAGGATAGCCTCAGGTGGGCCTGGATCCTTATCTGCTGGCCCCAAACCTTATTCAACAGGCTTTTTATAACAATGACAAGGGGAGGGGGAAAATACCTCCCCCATGCTAGGTATAGCCAAATGTAGACCCTTCCAAACACCTGCTACTCAGGTCTGTGGTCTAATCATCCTCTTATTTAGTCCTGCTGGGTAAAGCCACTAGGAAACCTCAGTGGTCTCCAACAGGTCCCTCTTCTTAACACTTTAAAAGGGCTCCCCATTAAGAGCTTACAGCAAACTCCATAGCTGACACATCTCCCAGTGAAGGAGTGGAGGGTGATAAAGATGGAATGTCCTTTGGGAATTGGTCTAAGATGACAAAAGTAAGGTTGGGGATTTAGCTCAGTGGTAGAGCACTTTCCTAGCAAGCACAATGCCCTGGGTTCAATCCTCAGCTCCCCCCGCCCAAAAAAAAAAAAAGATGGCAAAAGTAGTCTTAGCTGCATCAAGCCCTTTTTTAAAATAAATTAAAAAAAACTCTTGATGCAACTGCATCAAACTTAAAGACTCCCTTAGCTTCACCATTAACATTAACAGGTTAGCATAATTCTAACATAAATATTGCTATACATAATTACAATTCTCTCAAAATTACATCCAAAAGCAAACTCTTAATCAAACCATTTGAAATTCCTGTTAATAAAACATAGAATAAACTTCTGATGTATTCACATCAAACTTAAATAATTCCTTAATTTTACCAAATCATGGTGTATCAATATCAATTGGTTAGCATAACATTACTCATAGATATTACTATACACAATTATAATTCCTACAAACCTACATTCAAAAGCAATACTCTCACTATAACCACTAACACTTTAAAAATTTTAGCAAGATGTTCAAAACCAATTTCTTAATTGAACTATTGAAAACATAACATTAATCCATTCAAGTAAGAAGAAAATATTTTTTAAATTAAACAAGCTAAGGAATATTAACTCCCCCATTTCTTTATAATTTTTTAAAACTAAATCTCAAGCCTAATAAGAAAAAAAACCAAACTTCTCCATTTAAACAGTTCCATTCTCAACACAAAACCAGTTCATGAACCATCACAGTTAATATTCTATATGCATGAGTAAATTCAAAGTCGTCTGTAGTATGAATCTTAAAATTTCTTATTAATAAAACAAACCCAGAGCCAAGTATTGGGGTGAACACTGGAAGATCAGAGAGAGAGAACAAGCCACAGCTAACCTCACCTGGCCAACTTCTCAGCTGATTTTGTTTCCTCAGACTGGAAGCTTCTGTGTCCTCATATCCGAATGGCTCTCAGCTGAACTGCTGCTCAAAACCTAAAAGCTTAACTAGCCAAGATGCTTCTAGTTTCTGGTCTTCACGCCTTATATACCTTTCTGCTTTCTACCACCATTCCCTGGGATTAAAGGCTCACTTTCTGGGATTAAAGGCATGTGTCACTATGCCTGGCCATTTCCAATTTGGCCTTGAACTCACAGAGATCCAGAGGGATTTCTACTTCTAGAGTGCTAGGATTAAAGGTGTGAGTGCCACCATTTTCTAGCGTTTGTATCTAGTGGCTGTTCTCTCTCTGACTCCAGATAAGTTTATTAGGGTGTACAATATTTTGGGGAACACAATACCACCATAGTTGTCCCATTGCAATGAAATCACTCCTGTCCAAACCATTTCTTAAGTCTGGAAAGTTCAAAAGATTTAAATTCTGGTACCAGTCTTCCAAATATGAAGAAATGTTTCTCATAACCAAAATCTTTTTGCAGTTAACAATTTTAGTTCAAGCAACTGTCTCTGAAACTTCATTCTCAGACACAGAGGCATTTTCAATCACAACAGCATTTTATGGCAGTCTTTCCTGAGGAATCTTTGCCTCAGGCTATTAGCTCCACAAGAGCTAGTTGGTGCAAAGTCCTCTCAAAAGAGATTTTCTTATAGTCAGCAAACAGAAACTGCACACTTTTGCTGCAATCTCTGTTCAGAATTTTACAGCTTTTACAGTCCTGATCTGTCTATGCTAGTACTGTAAAAGGACATTACAAGGACCCCTGTGTCCTGAGGCTAGAAGGCTCTGAATCACCTCATGCCATATGTGATTAAGGTACCTCCATCTGCTGAGCTGTGGCTTTCCTACAGCAACCCTGGCTTTTGGAGGAAACCCAGATTCTACAAACTGTGGCTTCCTTGGGTCCAATTACCTGCTTCAGTGGCAGTCCCATACTCAGCTCCCCAGGTCCTGGAAACCTCCATATTCTGTCCTGTTGCACAGCCACCTGTAGCCCCAGGGAAATGCCATGGTTCCAGCCACATCCTGCTGCTGGGAGCACAGGTTGTGTCAGTCTCAGCAGTTTCCGAAGATCCATTATCTGGCTATTCAGCCTAGAGCACAGCTTTCATCTCCACAGCTCCCTGGGCTCCAGTACATCACAGCTGCTCCTCTGGCAGTAATACCACTTCTCTGCCTCTGGCTGCAGTCTGATCTCTGCAGTGTCCATTGCACATTGATGCTTGTCATTCACCTTTCTTTTGGCATGGAGTCTCTATTGCTCAGCTTGTCAAGGCTGAGTGTAGCTTCTATCCATATCTCTCCAGCTGGCTGACCCCACATTCTTCTGGCATGGCTCTTTCATGGCAGAAAGCATGCAGAACCTCACTGCTAGTGAGGCTTGTGGCAACTGTTGCTTGGGAAGCTATGATGCTCCATGGGTCTCAGCTGCTGATACCACTCATGTTCTGCTGCTGCTTTCTGAAGCTGGCAATCCCTGAAGTGGCTTTTTGCTGTTGTTGACAGCTTCTGGAGCTTCTGAAACCACTCAGAGTGCCAAGTTCACAGTCTTCTATGAACGCTGCTTTCTGCATCCCAGGTTCCACTTATACTTGGGGAGGGGAGGAATCTACTGTACTCTAAATTTCTATTATACCTAAGTCTTACTTAAGCCAACACAATATCTTATTAAGCTTATTCTACCTTATATATATTTTAATATATATATTTTTTAATATATATATATAATATATATATTTTATATACCTTATATATATATTAAGCTTATTCTACCTTATATATATCTAAAACTACATTTCTCAAACAAAATGTATGTCTTACTTTACTATATGTGTTTATACTTCTTATTCACACTTACATTCTATAGGACTACTTTATAAACCTTAAGATCTAGAAGAGATCTCTGAACTATTATCAGTTTAGCATATATCTTTTAGAAAAGATTTCTTAGAAGCACTATTTACCAAATTTATATTTAAGTTAGAAATATAGACCCATTAGAAAGACTCTCTTACCAGAATTAATTTGCACTACAAAGAATCTCTTAGCAGAACATAGCAAACATCTGAAATTTCTTAACATCTAGAAAAGATTTCTTAGCTAAACTATTAATAAGATCAGAAGTATGCAAATCATTTCTGAAGTTCAGAGTTTATAGCAAGCTTTGATATCATTCTGAAAGTTCGCCTGACAGTTGGAAACAAGAGCCTAATTTGTCAATGGCTTTCCCTCAACCTTGGGATTTAGTGCGTGCTGTCACTATGGAGTTGTAACACTTGTAGCTAGGGAGCTGTAACACTCTCGGGACAATGCCACTCCACCAAAGCCACCTTTCCCACTGAGCTTTCTCAGCCATTCTGGAACCAGCAGATATGTGCTCAGCAGTAGATGGTTTCTAACTAGAGGCTGTCCCTTCACCCAAATTCATAACAGCTCCCCTTAGTGCTTCAATTCAGACAAACGCCATTGACTTCACTCAGTTGCCACAGAAGCCTTGCCTCAGGGTGAGGATAAAATTACCATATTGAATTGCCATAAAGCTCTTAGAAAAAATTTAGCAAGGCACAGCTATTAGGCACCATCTCAAAGGAACCTGCATTGATTTGCCACTAGTCAAAAGAGGTGTGGCTCCAAGCTCCTTTTTCAACTTTTACTGAATAGTGGCAAAACCTTTGTCCCAAACTCCTCAGCAGTCTGTGGGCCTGCTAAGTCTCCTGCTTTCCCTGGACTGCAGGAGGGAACCTCAAATATCAGGAATATTCAGCTGCTTTTATTCCAGTTCCTCTAGAGGAACATTATAGGAGCTAATAATCCTCTATTCTACACTCATCACCAAACTCAGACAATTTTCCTCTTTCTTAATATTTAAAGCTGTATTTACCATGAGTTCTTTTAACAACACTAATGTTCCTGATAGATTTTTTTTATTAGCCCAATATCTCAACCAAAACTGCTGCTATTCAAAGGAGTAAAGAATATAGATGTTGTTTCATGAAACACATCCTTCATTGACTTACTCTAAGGAAGAGCATTTTCATGATTTAGCATTTTAGTTTCTCAAGGCCTGATGCCAATTTTACTAGTAGCTGTGATTGATGTACTCTAACCATGAGTTATTTAACTCAGACTGTAGTTGTAGCTTTTCAACTTTTAGTGAGACAGCTAAATTTTTCTGGAGTTTGACCCCATCTACAAGAAAATTTTCCAGTGTACAGACTTCTTTCCCTTGGTTTCTTAAGGTTTTCAAAGTGACTTGTTGACAAATGGTGCTAGCACTTTTTTGCCTCTTTTTAGTTCTCAGGAGGTAAGATTAAGCTTTCTAGCATTGCTTTGAAAGGAAACTTCACTTTCATCTGAAAAACACAGAATTTTGGGGCAGTACCACCATTTTTAGCTGAAAACTACATTTCCCAGAAAGCCTTTCTCTATAGCATCATGCTATTACTACATTTCCCAATCTACTTTTTTGAACTACATTTCCTATATTGCTTTTCAAGTATGACACTTCCCATTTGTGTTTACAGGGTCTGTGTGGCTTGTTTTCATACTGAAATCAAGCTTCTGCTTTTTTATCAAGGGAAGTTTTTGTTTTCCCTAAGCTTGCATGAGGACAAGTGTAGTTCCCTAATCAGACCTTTCACCTGACCTGAGCAGGTCACATCTATCTGTCCACATGCACTCAGATGGAGCTTATTGCCAGAGGCAAAAAGCCTTTAGGGCTTCATTCCCTCTCTTCAATGGGTGAGTGAGGGAAACCAAAAGCACTTGTAACAAAGCTTTTTCAGAAAGGTCCTTTCTCTGATTTAAAAAATAAGAGAGAGAGAGAGAGAGAGAGAGAGAGAGAGAGAGAGAGAGAGAGAGAGAGAGAGAGAGCTTTTCTTTCAGATAGTTCTTTGTTTCATGCCCACTTGTCTCCTCCCCAGACACAGAGTCCCTGATGCCATAGCAGCAGCAGTCAAGACTCAGCTTTACTGCTTCCTCTTTATCAGCAGCCTCTTTATCTGCCTTCCTTGGTTCTCTGCTGCTCTCCAACTGTATTTTCCTGAGCTCTATGTTCTAGCTGCAGAGAGATTTCTGGCTGTTTTGTTGTTATTGTTGTTGTTGTTTGTTTTTTCCTGGCTTGAAGAGACAGAGCTAGCTGAGAAGATTTGTCTAGGTCTTTTTGGTTTTTCTTAGAGTGACCCACAGGTGACTCTCCAGATCACTACTCCAGATGAATCTAATTTTGTCCTTATACAAAGAGCATCTGAGAATTAAAGTTCTGAAAGGTTTTTTTAGTTTTATTTTGAGAGAGATTAAATTTTTCCCAAGAAATTTTTTGAGAAAGACCACCAAGTTTTTCCCAAACTTCTCAAAACTTTGGCTTCATGACCAAATGGAAACTAATTCTGATGGCACAGTGTTTCCAAACAGTGGTAGCATCTACAGAATGAAAAGTTTTATTTCACCAAAGTTTGCCTCAGTGAAAATTCTTTCCCTGTCAATTGGGACCAAAAGCTCCCACAGGAATCTTTTTCTGCCTCTTTTTTCCTCTGATCTTTCCCAGTTTGTGTTTGTAGCCTCATAGTTAGAATATTAAGGACATAGTTTCTCTGTCTAGTTGCTTATCTTATCCTACTTTACCCCAAGTTTTTCTTTTCTTTAACTACATTACTAATCCAATATTTCTATATTCTACCTTACTCTAAATTTTTTCCTACCATATTTTACTATTTTCTACTTCTTATTTTTTTCCTTAATTTCTTTATACACAGAAATTTCAGAAAGAGAGAAGAAAAAAATCTAGATAGAAAAAAAATCTATGCTGCAGCCTTGCAGCATTTCACTGCCTAACCTTCACACCTAAGAATAAAATACCAATACTTTTATCAAATCATTTCTTGGCATGCTTACACTCATGATGCTCTGTCACCCCTTTCACCCAGTCCTTGGGTTTTTTGTCTTTGTCCCTATTAAATGGTGTCATCTGTGGGAGACCAGCTCCCACATTTATTTACCTGAGCTTCTCTTGAAGAATGAGGGATAAGAGACTTAGACAGAAATAGAGGGGAGAGAAACAGATAGAAATGCAGGATAGTCTTGGATGGGCCTGGATCCTTATCAACTGGCCCCAAACTTTAATCAAAGGGGCTTTTTTGTAAGATTGCCATTTTTTACTATGTTAATCCAACCTATCCATGAGCATGGGAGATCTTTCCATTTTCTAATATCTTCTTCAATTTCTTTCTTCAGAAACTTAAAGTTCTTGTCATACAGGTCTTTCCCTTGCTTTGTTAGAGTTACCCCAAGGTATTTTTATATTATTTGTGGTTATTGTAAAGAGTGATGTTTCTCTGATTTCTTTCTCAGTCCATTTGTCATTTGTATATAAGAGGGCTACTGATTTTTTTTATTTTAGTTGATCATGTATCCTGCCACATTACTGAAGGTGTTAATAAGCTGTATGAGTTCCTTGGTTGAATTTTTTGGGATCACTTATGTATACTATCATGTCATCTGCAAATTGTGAAAGTTTGACCTCTTCCTTTACAATTTGTATCCCCTTGATCTCCTTTTGTTGTCTTATTGCTCTAGCTAGAACTTCAAGTACTTTATTGAATAAATATGGAGAGAGCAGACAGCTTTGTCTTGTTCCTGATTTTAGTGGAATCATTTTGAGTTTCTCTCCATTTAATTTGATGTTGGCTGTTGGCTTGCTATAATTTGCTATTATGTTTAGGTATGTTCCTTGTATTCCTGATCTCTCCAAGACCTTTATCATGAAGGGATATTGGATTTTGTCAAAGGACTTTTCAGCATGTAATGAAATGATCAGGTGGCTTTCTTCTTTAAGTTTGTTTATATGGTATATTACATTAACATAATTTCATATGTTGAACCAAACTTGCATCTTTGGGATGAAGCCTACTTTATCATGGTGGCTAATTTTTTGATGAGAAAATGGAAAGATCTCCCATTCTCATGGATAGGTAGAACCAACATAATAAAAACAACAGTCTTCCAGAAAGCAATCTACAGATTCAATGCAATCCCCATCAAAATCCCAACACAATTATTCACAGACCTCTAAAGAACCTCTGTGTCTGGGGAGGAGACAAGTGGGCACTTTATATGGAAAAATAAAAAACCCAGGATACCTAAAAGAATCCTGTACAATAAAACAACCTCTGGAGGCATCATGATCACTGACTTCAAGCTCTACTATAGAGCAACAGTAATAAAAACAGCTTGGTACTGGCATAAAAGCTGACATGTGGACCAATGGAATCAAATTGAAGACCCTGACATTAATCTGCACATGTATGGACACCTAATTTTTGACAAAGAAGACAAACAGTACAATGGAAAAAAGAAAACTTCTCCAACAAATGGTGCTGTCATAACTAGATGTCAGCATGCAGAAGATTGCAAATAGATCCATATCTGTCACCACACACAAAACTTAAGTCCAAGTGGATCAAAGACCTCAACATAAATCCAGTTACTCAGAACCTGATAAAAGAGAAAGGATGAAGTAATCTTGAGTGCATTGGCACCAGAGATCACTTCCTAAATATAATACCAGTAGCCCAGACACTGAAAAGAACAATTAATAAATGGGACCTCTTGAAACTGAGAAGTGTTTGTAGAGCAAAGGACACAGACAATAAGACAAAAATGATAGCCTACAGAATGGGAAAAGATCTTCACCAACCGCACATCTGACAGAGGACTGATCTCCAGAATATATAAAGAACTCAAGAAACTAGACATCAAAATACCTAACAGTCCAATTAAAAAATGGGCTATAGAGCTAAACAGAGAATTCTCAACATAAGAAGCTCAAATGGCTGAATGACATTTAAGGAATTGCGCAACATCCTTAGCCATCAGGGAAATGCAATTCAAAATGACTCTGAGATACCATCTTATACCTGTCAGAATGGCTAAGATAAAAAACACTGAAGACAGCTTATATTGGAGAGGATGTGGAGCAAAGGGAACACTCCTGCACTGTTGGTGGGAATGCAAACTTGTACAACCACTTTGGAAATTAGTACGGTGGTTTCTCAGAAAATTAGGAATCAATCTCCCTCAAGACCTAGCTATACCACTCTTGGGCATATACCCAAGGAATGCTCAATCATACCACAAAGACACATGCTCAACTCTGTTCATAGCAGCATTATTTGTAATAGCCAAAACCTAGAAACAACCTAGATGCCCCTCAGCTAAAGAATTGATAAAGAAAATGTGGTACATATGCATAATAGATTACTACTCAGCAGAGAAAAACAATGACATCAAGAGGTTTGCGGGCAAATGGATGGAACTAAAAAATATGATCCTGAGTGAGGTAACCCAGACTCAGAAAGACAAACATGGTATGTACTCACTCATGAGTAGATACTAGATGTAAAGATAACCAGACTGCAACCCACAGCTCCATGGAGGCTAGCTAGTAAGGAGGACCCTAGGAAAGACACAGGGATCACCCAGTGGTGGAGAAATGGATGAGATCTACATGAGAAAACTGGGGGTAAGGTGGGGGATAATGGAGGAGGGCAAGGTGCAGGGGAAAGAGAGTTTAGGCGAGTGGGAGGATCTAGCTGGATCAGGAACAGACAAGGAAAGAGATACTGTGATAAATGAAGACACCATGGGAATAGGAAGAAGCAGAGTGCTAGGAAGGTCCCCAGAAATCCACAAAGATGACTCTGCCATAGTCTACTGGCAGTGGTCAAGAGGGTACCTGAGCTGACCTACTCTGGTGATCAGATGGCCGAATAACCTAACTGTCATGATAGAACCCTCATCCAGTGACTGATGGTAGCAGATGCAGAGATCCACAGCTGGAGTCCCAGTCAGAGTTCCAGAAGTCCAATTGAAGAGAGAGAGAAGGGATTCTGTGAGCAAGAGATATCAAGACCATGATTGGAAAAAGTACAGAGACAACTAGCCAATCTAGTGGAAACACTTGAACTGTGGACCAATAGCTGAGGAGCCCCCATGGTACTGGACTAGGCCTTCTGAATAAGTGAGGCAATAGTTTAGTTTGAACTGTTTAGGGAGCCCCCAGGCAGTGGGACCGGGACCTGCCACTAGTGCATGAGCTGGCTTTTTGGAACCAAGTGCTTATGGTGCGACACTTTGCACAGCCTTGGTGTAGGGAGAAGGGGCTTAGACCTGGCTCAACTGAATGTACCAGGCTCTGCTGATTCCCCATGGGAGACCTTGCCTTGGAGGAGGTAGGAATGGGGGATAGGTTGGAGGGTTAGGCTGGGGGGTGGGAGGAGGGAGGACAGGGGAATCTGTGGTTGATGTGTGAAATGAATAGAAAATCTCTTAATAATAAAAAAGAGAGAAAAAAAAGGGCTTTTTATAACAATGTCAAGGGGAGTGGCACAAAAACCTCCTCCTTGCTAGACACAGCCAAGTGTAGACCCTTCCAAACCAATGCTACTCAGGCCCATGTTCAATCAACCTCTTCTGCAGTCCTGCTGGGTAAAATCAACAGGAAACCTCGGTGGGCTCCTACAGATTCTATGTATTTTCAATTGTTTCAATTATGTTGATTTCAGTCTTAAGTTTGAGTACTTCTTGCTGTGTATTCCTTTTTGTTGTGATTTTTTTCTCTTTATTCTACAATTCTTATGTGTGCAATAAAGTTACTGATATGAGATCTCTCCTTTTTTTTAAATTAACTATATTTATTTTTGTACACCCTGACAAAAGTTTTCCCACTCCTATCATCCCATTCCCTCCCTACACCTGTGCCTGCCACCCCAATTTACTTCTCCTTTGCTTCTGTTCATAAAGTATCAGACCTCGCTTGGATATCAATGAAACATGGCATGTCAAAAAATAGCTGGACTGGCTTATTTCTTACTTACATTTGCTTAGATTAACCTTTTCCATTGTTTTACCATGAGGTGTGGCTGAATGAGTAAGAAGGATGGGTCCTGTTTTCATATCCATTCTGTTAGTTTCTGTCCTTATATTGGGGAAAGGAGATCATTGATATTGAGAGTTATCATTGAGAACTGTTTTTTGATTGAAGTTTTGTTTTTGTGGTATGTGTGTGTGTGTGTCTTAATTTATTGGTCTTCAATTACTTATTCATGTTTCCTTGGGTGTGGTTAACCTCTTCTGGTTAAACTTTTCCTTCTAATACCTTTTGTAGGACTGAATTTATAAATAGAAATTGCTTAAATTTGGTTTTGTCATGGAATTTCTTATTTTCTCCATCTGTAGTAATTGAAAATTGTGCTGAGTATTATAGTCAGGTCTGGCATTTGTAGCACATCTGTCCATGACTTTCTGGCCTTAGAGTCTACATTGAGAAGTCAGGTTTTATTCTAATTGGTTTGCATTTCATGTTACTTGATCTATTTCCCTTGCAGCTTTTACAATTCTTTCTTTCTTCTGTATGTTTAGTGTTTTTATTTACATGCTAAGGGTAATTTATTTTCTGGTTCTGTCTGTTTTGTGTTTTATATACTTCATGTACCTTTATAAGCCTCTCCTTCTTTAGCTTAGAAAATTTTTCTTCTTTGGTTTTCTTGAAAATGATTTCTTGTCCTTTAATCTATTCCTATTGTTTGTAGATAAAGTCCTTTCAAGTTTCAAGATTTCCTGAATATTTTGTGCCTGACTATTTTTAGACTTAACATTTTCTTTGATGTAGCTATCCATTTTTTCTATCATATCTTCAATGCTGTAGATTCTTCTGTCTCTTGTACTTTGTTGTTGAAACTTGCCTCTGAAGTTCCTGTTCAAGTTCTTAAATTTTTCACTTTCAGATTTCTGTCAGTATTTTGTGTTTGTTTCTGTTATTTTTGTTTGTTTGTTTCTTCTTTACCTTTTCAACTTCTGATCTTGAACTGCTTTATTAATTTCCTTCCACTATTTGTTGTTATTTTTCTTGGTTTCTTTAAGCAATTTAATTATTTCCTCTTTAAGAATCCCTACCATATTTATTAAGACTTGTCTCATGCTTCAGAGACAGAAATGTTGCATTTCTCAGAGCTTGCTATAGTAGGGTTGCTGGGCTCTAATGGAGACTTTGTCCTATCTGTTATTGATTGTGTTTTTAGGCTAACATCTAGACATCTGTAGTTTGGATGATTATAATTGTAAGTTCTGATATCTGGTTTTGTCTTTGTTGGGTGGGTGTTTTGTTCTTTACTTTCTGTTGCCTTCTATGGTCCTTAGGAGAATATTATGGTTGCATGTTGCCTGGTAGTGTAATTTCTTGGAATTCTGCAAGGTGTGACCACTGAGGATGCTAGGAAGAATGTGTTTCTAGATATTAGGAGTTAACACTTAAGAATTGGGGTTGTTTAGAAGGGGGATGCTAATGTCACAGAAGGAAGGAAATCAGGCTGTTTCATCAGGATCTGCTTAGTTAGTCCCTGGGAATAGGTACAGAGGGTGATGAAAAGCCATTACAGTTAGTCTGCTATATAGGTCTGGTGATAGCACCAGTTGATAGGATTTGGAGGAGAGAAGTAAAGCATTCCTATATGCTTTGTTGGCCACCTGCTTCTCCATAAGGCTTTGATGCCAGGTTCCCAGGAAATGCTGAATAAGTTGGGGGCTGGGGTAATGTGATTCCTGAAGAAGATTAGAGGAGAAGATTAGTGTTATCTACTGGAGATGTGGGCAGAGATGAAGGGGAGGCCACATCAGATAGTCTGCTACAGTGCTGGGCATGAGACTAAGGGATAGGATTGGAGGAAAGGAAGGAGAGGTAAGTTCTACAATGACCCTACCTGCTTCCTTGGACAATGGGACCAGAGAATTACCAGGGAATGCCCACTGGAGCTGTCAGTTGTGATTAATGGATGAATGTGGGAAATGAAGTTGGAAAGAGAAGATCTATGTGATCTGATGGAGCTAGGGGCAGAGAGGAAGAGGGACGGAGTAGCTGGTATTCTGCTACATAGTTGGAGGTGAAACTGTGGGATTAGGTTTGGAGGAGAGCTAAAGATCTGTAGTGAATTTACCCACTCCTCTAGCATTTGTGACCTGTGGTTTCCTAAGGAGTATGCCTGAATTTTCTTGTAAATTTAACTCTGTATGAGAGCTATCTTGCCTGTGTCTCTAGCTCAACAGCAGTTGGTGAAGATCAGTGAGTATGCAGTGTGTCCATGTAGATCATCACTCAGGTTTCTAAGTCAGCAGGGGTGCCATCAGTCCTCCTTCCTCAGAGGATTTCCATTCTGAAGATTTGATGTGCCTCTGCTCTCCAGTAGTTGTGTTGAATTTTGCACTGGACAGTTTTATCTTACTTAAGTTGTCTGTGTACCAGGCATAACTTGGGAATGTTTTCTGGCTGCATTTAAGTTTCTGTCAGCTCACACAGGTGAATTCATGGCCCCATAGTTCTCTATTTGTCTATGGAAAGGAATGAAAGCTTATAGGTATGGTTGTGTGGTATTTTCTGTTCTCCCTGTTGAAGTCATTTGGTGACATTCTCTTTCAGGATCTAGCTGTCACCTCCATAGTCCTATTCAATGGGCAGTGTGGCAAGAGTACTGCACCAGGTAGTTAATTGCCCATAGTTTTCTCCATACAGCTTGTTGGTCTCTCATCCCAATTTTTTTTTTTTTTTGCTCTTTTCACTCTTGTTTCTCTAATCCAAAATGAGGATATGGGAATTGTTCCATTACACTGCTTTCACTCTGTGTTCTAGCTTACAGCCTATTGTTTCCTTTATTAATCTACCACACAATATTTGTGATTTTATGTAGTTTCTTGGTGTTCTCTTTATAGGGATCCTTTCTTGGCTTTCTACACTTCTCCCTTCTCTTACAGTTATGAATGACATGCTTTCTTCTAGATTTGGAGAGACAGGGAAATGTGCTGCTTACCCAACCCTGCCATTTTTCCCTTACTTTTTGCTTTTAAAAAATGTGAATTTAATATGAAGATGGTTCAACATTATGTCTTATGAAGCTGGTTTTACAAATTATGAAAGAAGAAAGGGTAAAACAAAAATATTAGTAGAAGTTAGCAGTTGTTTGAGTTGGGATTGTTACATTAGCTTTTGTAACTGTATTGGCTTTTGTACAGGACCTTAGTGATATATAATAAAGCTATGCAGCAGTAGTCAGAAAAGTTTGAAGATCACCATTTGAGTTTCAGAAAAGTATTTGTTTTGGGAAAATAAACATCTCAGCTCATCCAGGAGTTTTAGTAATTAGTCAAATATTTGTGAATTAAGTACCTTCAAAAGTGATCCGCTTCACATGGTTTAGATGTCCAGGTTTAGGAAACCAAGTCCAAAGAGAAAAACATGTAAATTTGTGTTTTTAAGTTGAGTAACAAATCAAGTGATACTCTGATTACTGGCAGAGAAATTGTGTGCATATGCTGCACATCCATGGAAGTTTCTTAGGAGGTTCCTTGACTTTTAACAAGGATTATTGAGGATAAATCAGACCAGTCTTAGCCTTGAGGCTCCAGCATCTCTGGTTTTGATGGTAGGACATAGATGTCTGGAATGGTTACAAATCCTCCTCTTTCTAAATGGCTGCCATAAAAATCTCTACTGGTCTGTCTGCTACTAAATGCAAGATGCCACCCTTTATATCACAATACTCATGTGTGCATAGGACAGTCTTTTACTCACTGAGAACTTGAATAGGTGATTGACATGAGTAATTGAAGACAAAGATACTTGGACAATCTTACTTGTTCTGGCCTCCATTACTGTTAGCCAGCTATTGCCACCTCAAAGAAACTTTCACTAGAGAATCTCCCTACTTCTGAACTGGATACTTAAAACTCTCACAGGTTCATTCTTCTGTGTTCCCACTTCCTACTTGTCTATACACCCAAAGTCAAGAATCCCTGACTAGATTTATCCATGTGAACTGAGCAGAGGTTATTGTCCTATGAATTAACTTTCCTCATCTTCTAATAAATCAGATATCTTACCTCTGTCTTACTCTAAAAACTTGGTTTCCTAAGTTTTGCATGTGTGGGTGTGGGTGTTTTATAGAATAAAATTTCCACCAAATATAGTTTTTTCAACTAAATAAGCCTAAGATTTAAGTTTTAACCTGACTCATTCCTACCTGACATAAAACACAGAGGTGAGGCAGGATAATTTGTGGCTTTCGATATAGTGATATTTCATCAGTTCAGAAACTACTCAAAGATGATCACAGAATAAATGGCAGAAACAAACACCCCAGCAAATGTCCACAGGATACCAAAGAGGTCATGGACTCAAATTCCTATTATATTTTCACTAGTTATTATTAGCTTACTCTCGTCACATTTTATATGATCAATGGGCAGGATATCTAAATTCAAAGATTGTCTGAATTACTTTATAATATTTGCTTATTGTTCTGCATATTTTGCTAAGTATTTAGACTGAGATAACTGCTAGAAGCAAATGACCTTAACATCTATTTGAGGCATAGCACTAGTTTCTATTTTTAGTTGTGTAACACTGAGCTCCTAGGCAGACTCTGAGATGATGGCAAGAGACCATGCTGATATCTGTTGATAAATTTCTGCTTGCTGGAATTTGTTTTCTGAATAGGTTTTTACTGCTGTTTGGGGTAATTTAAGTCAGTAAAGCAAACATATTTCTAGAATGTGGCTGTTTTGGAATCACAGTATTATAGTGCCCTATATAGAAGGAGTTTTAGAAGGAAGAATAAAATTGAGGTGAAAATTCCAACTTCTTTACATGGAAAGACAAACTTCTTAACTACATTTAAATTCACTGAAAGTGCATTATTAATGCTATCTTTCCAGGGTGATCAGTCAACCATATCTATGATAAGCCCAAATGCCCTGTCAACCATTCTAAAATGGACAGTCCTAGAAACAGCAGTAAATCACAGCTTATGACATGTTTGCATAGTGTTGTTTTTTATGCCATTAATTTCACCTTAATTTCTGGTCACTGTCCATGACATGACCTCTGCTCATCTATAGCTTAATAGTAAGACAAAATTAGAAAATGGAATTTATTTTATCTTCTAATGGAAGGTCAGTTTTCATTTTAAAAGGAACAAAAAATGTAATATTTAATTATGAAGTTAGAAAATATGAATAAAACTAGAAACAATAGTCAACAAATGCAAAAACTTCTCCAGACATCAAAATACACAATTTCATTTTGAAAATTCCACTTGTCATTGAAAGGCAATGAAGAAGACAATTGCTACTTCAATGTTTTAGAGATACCAATTCTCCCTAATGTGTCTGAGCAACGGAATCAGTGTTCCAAAAGTCCCTCTTGCTGAAGACACCATATACTTGAATTACAGAACATGAAGAAATCAAGCTGGTAACAACTTGGAAATTTCATCCCTACGGATAGCTTCAGAGTACTGAAAGATGCTGTCACATTACCAGAGGACAAAAGACATCATTTATCACACTCAGTTTGAGCTTTGTGAGCTATAATAATGACTGGGCTGCAAAGACGTTGTTCATTGGTGCAATACTGGCATTTGGGGGTTGTTGGAACATGGTCAAAATAATGACCCATGGTGAACACTGCCTTGGGCAAAGTCATTCTTTTGACCATGTTCTGACAAGAATAAACCAACCACTTTTCTGGTTGGATTTAAGTCTCCACAATATGAAACCAATTCCTGGTAACATTATAGACCCAAGAACTTACACATAAACCCTAGAAGAGTATTCTACTAAAAAGATATAGGGTTAAATCAATACCTAATGACTTTTTTAAAAAAAAAAAAAAAAATATTTTTTTTTTATTCTATACACAGTGTTCTGCCTGTATGTCTAGCGCCTGTGATACCACCAGTTCACCATTTCTGAGCGAGGGCTGAGGATTAAAAAACAGAGACAAGACAGAAGGTCATTCATCTCAGTAGAATGCCAAATGCTGTTTATTAAAGGAGGGAAGAGGCCTTAAATACAGGCTTAGAGCACAGTGGGAGAACCTAGAGGGCATAAGTTTGCTACAGATGTTTTACATTCTTGCATCCTAGCTGTTTACACCAAATGCAGGATATACAAACAAGGAACCTCAGGTAGCTGTTTTAGGAGGAAGAAACCAGCAGGGAATCAGCATAGGAGGACACCTGATCAAGGTCAGCAAGCAAGGCAACATCTACCAAGTGGGGGAGGGCCCAACATGTATGACAGAAGAGGGCACCAGATCTTATTACAGATGGTTGTAAGCCACCATGTGGTTGCTAAGAATTGAACTCAGGACCTCTGGAAGAGCAGCCTGTGCTCCTAACCTTTGAGCCATCTCTCCAGCCCCCCCAACAATGACTTATTATTGTGCCATAAATTAAAGCATTTCTTAACTCTCATCAGAGATGCTCTGTTTTCAGTAGATGGTGATCAACAACAAAGAGAGCAACAACTGGCTAAGGTTCAGAAAGTAAGAGACTACAGATGTTCAACCTATAAATGGAATATATATGCCACACCACCTTCTCCAAAGGCTCAGGGATCATTGCAGAAGAGGGGAAGAAAGAGTAAAAGAGCAGATGCACTGGGTAACTACAAGGAAACACTGTGTGGTGATTTGAAAACAAATGGACCCCCTAAGAGAGTGGCACTATTAGGAGGTGAGGCTTGGAGTGGGTGTGACCTTGTTGGCACAAGTATGTCACTGTGGAGGAGACTTTTCAGCTTTCATATATGCTCAAGTTACACCCACTATCTCAGATCACTTCCTTTTGCCTGCAAGTGACAATGTAGGACACTGGGCTACTTCTCCAGTACTGTGTTTGCCTGCACATTACCATATCACACCATCATAATAATGCACTATATATAAGCCACTCTAGTTAAAAGTTTTTTCTTGCCGGGGGTGGTGGCACACGCCTTTAATCCCAGAACTCGGGAGGCAGAGGCAGGTGGATCTCTGTGAGTTCGAGGCCAGCCTGGACTACCAAGTGAGTCCCAGGAAAGGCGCAAAGCTACACAGAGAAACCCTGTTTCGAAAAACCAAAAAAAAAAAAAAAAAAGTTTTTTCTTTATAAGAGTTGTTATAGTCATGGTGTCTATTCACAGCAATAGAAATCCCAAGACATACTGTCTTGTGGATACAGGAGGACAGTTGCATATATGAACTCATGGCTGTTTTAAATAACAAGGACAAGATCTGTGTAAGCCCAAGTATGGTGCAGTGCTGGTCACCAAGTTCCACCCCTACCAGTGATGCTATGGGCAAGTTTTGACTATTCAGAGAGGAAGGGTTAGTTTTCTCCAAGAGTTCAGCCTCTGATAAGTCATCCACATCCAAGAAGAAAACCACATGTGCAAGAAGATTTTTTTTTCTTTTTTTTTTTTTTTTTTTTTTTTTTTTTTTGGGTTTTCGAGACAGGGTTTCTCTGTGTAGCTTTGCGCCTTTCCTGGGACTCACTTGGTAGCCCAGGCTGGCCTCGAACTCACAGAGATCCGCCTGGCTCTGCCTCCTGAGTGCTGGGATTAAAGGCGTGCGCCACCACCACCTGGCACAAGAAGATTTATACAGTACAAATTGACTGTGATGGAGAAAAAGTGACACAAAGTTTAGAGGAAGGGAAAGCAGTTATACTTGAGAAGAATTGGTGAGAGAAGGATAAATATAATCCAAATATGTTATAAAAAATTCTCAAAGAACCAATAAAATGTATATAAATTTAAATTTAATTCAACAAGTTCATTTTAAGGCTAATTTGACACATAAGAAGAATGGGAGAAAATATTTTCAAACTATTCATTAGACATAGGATATTATTCAGAATAAGTAACTCAATAATATAGGAGGAGAAAAATGAAAAAAGAACAGAAAAGAAATTCACAAATAACCATGGTAGTACAAGCTTATTACCTAGCAGTTCATCTTGCACTTCTAGGTCACATTCAGTCACTGAGAGAAGTCAGGGTTAGGAACTCAAGGCAGACATCTGAAGGTAGAAATGTTTTCTATTCCACGCAGCATTATTTACCAGGGAACTCACTCATAGTCACAGAAGTCAAGCAGGGACTACAGAAATGCTGCTTGCTGGCTGGCTCACTCACAGCTTAGCTGATTTTCCTATATATCCTCAAAATATTTGCTTGGGAATGGTGCCACCTACAGTAGGCTGGACCATCTTGCATTGTTTTTGTTATTTTTCTATTGCCATGATGAAATACTGTGACCAAGGCCACAAGAGAAAGCATTTAATTTGATGCTCACAGTTGCAGAGGGCAAGTCCATAACCATTTTGATCAGAACATGGCAGCAGGCAGGCAGACATGTAGGCATGATATTGAAGCAGCAGCTGAAAGTTCTCCTTTTTGTTTGTTTTGCCATAAAGTTTCTCTCTGCAACAGCTCTGGCTGTTTTGGAACTCTTGTAGACCAGGCTGGCTTGAATTCACAAAGGTTCTCCTGCCTCAGCCTCTCAAATTCTGGAATTAAAAACATGTACCACCACACCCAGCAATAGCTCACATCTTAAGACAACAACCATGAGGCAGAGAGTAAGCTAACTAGGAATGGTGCAAACTCTTGAAAACTCAAAGCTCAATCCTAATGATATAACTCCTCCAACAAGATCACATCTTCTAATCCTTCCAAAACAGGTCTGCTAGTTGGGGACCAAGTATTCAAACATATGAGCCTATAGGGGCCATTCTCATTCAAACCACCCCATGCCTCAATTAAAATAACAAACAAGCAAAATAATTTAAATAATAATGATGATGAAAATAATAATAGTAATGTTGTGCTCAGATCATGACCCCCAGAGAGACCACAAAGACGAGCATGCCAGAATGCAAAAGCAAGGTTTAATTCTGGATATACAAGCCTAGGCACGGACTTCTCCAATACATCCAATGCAGTGGAGGCTGGAGGAAGTGCCCACCTATCTGCAAGCTCAGTTTTTAAAGGGAAAAATCACAAGGTTACATCATTTAGGGGTGCTAGTACGAGTACAATTCTGATTGGCTCGCTTCTAGGGACTTCTAGAAATTACTTCTAAGGGAGTGATTGCCCACTACTATTTCTCATTGGCTGCTCTCAGGTGGGAGCATTTCTGTTGTCAGTTACCCTGGAAACCAGGGAGAGGACATTCCATTACCTCGTGGCTAACTTTTGACTCTGTACTTTTACACTTCCTGGTTTCTGGAATCTGAACTGACTGGTTTCAGTAACTAATGACCTATTCCCAAAAGGAGAAATCTTAGGCCTTAATTTTAGGGTGAAAGCATTTTTGGTCTTATTTCTAAGATGTCTCATTTTGGTCTCACAGTAATAATAATAATAATAATAATAATGATGATGATGATGATGATGAAATAGACATTTCCAAATATCTAATCTGTGGGAATGTCTATTCTAGAAAATTTTTCAGTTGAGACTTTCTACTGAGCTGACTCTAGACTCTAGTTAAAGGTGACTATGACATTGACTTTGAGTCTTAAACCTTACTACATATTGAGGGCTACATTAATATGGTAGAATGAGGAAAAACCTGCCAATATTCAACCAAAAAAAAGAAAAAAAACAACCAATGAGAAAAAATATGACAAGCATTTAAATGCATGATTTGAATAAATAATAATATAAAGTCATTTCCTAATCCCAAAGGATTAAGCAGTTTGAGCAAAATGATCCCTGAGTGAGAGGTCTTTGTGAACCCTGAGTACTGATTCCTCAAGGTCAGGTAAGCTAACTGCCTCTTTTCCTAAACTAATGCAACCTAAGACTTGCATGCAGACTGCCACACCCCCACAGATTTAGGTATTTTCTCTGGCCAGTCTTGTCTAGTGCTGCATTCAGAGTGTGCACATGGCCCTAAATGCCCCCAGTTTTGTGTAGCAAGCTGAGTAGTCAGGGAGACATTCTGCTTCCCTAGGCACTGAGCCTAGCAAGTGAATATAGACACATTCCCCTAGGACTACTAAAATATTAAACCCAGACTTGTCTTCATCTCAGAGGTACAATGTAGAAAAATATCATTTATCTCAGAAACCATAAAGGAACTTAGATTACTTTGTCAGGAACTTTTATTTCTGAACTACCAGATTAATTTTTTATGCATTTCTACTGGTAGACATAACTTATAGCAATCTTATTTGGAAAGAAATGATATTTAGATAAGGGGAATCCCTACCTTTGAGATCACTGTAGGACTGAAGCTGGTGTTCAGATTAAACTTTGCCACTTTTGCAATGCATTGATTTCCAATTCAAAAATTCTGTTCATGTATTGGTTAGAATTCTTTCTGTTGCATATGACAAGCAACCCAAATTCAAGTTGGCATAAATGAACACCAGAGCTTCTTGGAGAAATAACTGAAAAAAAATCTGGGTCTTTTCTTATTTTTTCTTTTCTATATGATCACAAAATCTCTGGGACTTGGTCTCTTCCAGGCTTTTTATCCTCATTTCCTCCTTGTTAACTTCTTTCCCTTGACCCTTAATTATTTCAAAATAAAATAGCCAAGTCTATCTTTGAAGCAGCTACTGTATCTACTGGAATATGCAATTGATCACATCTGAGTTCAGTTAAGGAAAAGAAGGGGACAGATGGTTCCTCAGAAGACATACAGACTGAATTGTTTAAAAAAAGAAAAGAAAAGAAAAAGGAAAAAAAAAAAACCCTGTTGGTGACCAAAACAATAGATACTAACTGTGAATCTAAATGAAATTAATAACAACAGAATGGTAATCAAAATGCTCGAGCTTTCAGCTTCATATACAAATGTAAAGGTATCTGAAGAGGCTGGCATTATTCAGGCCTATAATCCCAATGTTTAGGAGGCTAAGGAAGGAAATCTCCTTGGATTTGTGGCAAACGTACAAATTGAGTTTTAGTCCAGCCTGGACTACAGGAAATGCTGTCTCAAACAAAATAAAACAAAACAAGAGTTTAACTTGTATTAAAAACAAAATTAATGTAGTTCTGACATTTCTAGGAGACAAGTCTCACATAAAATATGACATAAACAAGGGGAACATGCTGTGGGATATTCTGTATGTCCTGTGGGAGCCCGTTCTTTGGTTCCTTGTGGCTTTACCCAGCAGGTCCGCATAGAGGATGATTAGGACCATGGGCCTGAGTGCAGGTGTCTAAGATGGTCTGCACTTGGCTGTGCTGGGGGATGGTCTGCATGGCAAATGTGTTGCTCTGATTGGTCAATAAATAAAACCTGATTGACCGTGGCTAGGCAGGAAGTATAGGCGGGACTAACAGAGAGGAGAAATAAAAGAACAGGAAGGCAGAAGGAGTCACTGCCAGCCGCCTGCCAGGACAAGCAGCATGTGAAAATTCCAGTAAGCCACGAGCCACGTGGCAAGGTATAGATTATGGAATGGTTAATTTAAGCTATAAGAAAAGTTAGCAAGAAGCCTGCCACGGCCATACAGTTTCTAAGCAATATAAGTCTCTGTGTTTACTTGGTTGGGTCTGAGAGGCTGTGGAACTGGCGGGTGAGAGAGATTTGTCCTGACTGTGGGCCAGGCAGTAAAACTCTAGCTACAAAACACAAATAGAAATGTTAGCATGGAAGCAGAAAAGCTCTTAATCTTACATGGAAACAGAAAAGGTCTTAATCGTAGGCAAAGAACTACAGTTAACTAAGGCAGCATTTCTCAACCTATGGGAGAAACAGTTTTTCCCAGGAAAGAGCCACAGCAATTGGTTATCCAGTACCAAATGGTCAGCTCTGAAAATATTTATATGAATGAATAACATAAAACTATTTTAGGACTATAAATGTAAAACCAATTAAACAAAAAGAGGCCATAAATTTGACAAGAAGGGTCCATAATGGGAGATTTTGGAGGGAAATACAGGAAGAAAGAAATGATGTAATTATATAATAATCTCAAAAAATAAATAATTTTAAAAAATTTAATGTTTGAATCTATATTGACAGAAAGCTGCCTAAGCATTTCCTAAGTGACTAAGTAGAATAGGACAAGGAAATGAAATCTCATGAGTAAATTAATTTTAGTAAAAATGAATAGATATTAAAATTAAATATCCAAATTTAGCTTGCTTTCAGAATTCAGAGTTTGGAAAGCAAAACAGTAAATTAGCATTAGTGTAATGTTCTATTCTAGTCTTTGTTATCCTTATTTATTTTTTTACATTAAAAATTTATGTGTGGCTCCCAAGAGAGCTAAAGTAATTAGAGATAAAAAAAAATCTTTAATTCTCAGTGATTCATATGCCCTTCTATCTCTGAAGAATTTCATAGGCAACTGTTTTGACATATCATCAGCTGTAAATTACTTTAATGACTTCTCCACCACATTTAACTCCTACCTGTGAAAGTGATTTAGCTCCTTAATTTGTGCAACACCTGAACACATAAACATCAATACTATTCAGAGATCTAGAAGAATGTCATTTGCTATAGTGCTTAAAAGCAAATTAAATTTGTCTCAAAAAATTAGTCATTTAACATGTCTCTCTGTGTGTAGTAGAATAGTTTCAATTAGACTAATAGTATTGAAATCTTTGCAGGCATTTTAGTAGATAAGAGTTTTATTAAACATGAAAGTAGTCATTGCTAAAATAATGCTATTTCAAATAAGTTGCTCCCTAATACATCTGAAAACTAAGTCAGCTCGTTACATGTTTTGTGTAGAAAGACCATTATGTTTTCCAAAAGTACTTGTCTATACTGACAATGTGAATTGATTTTGAAACCCTATCAAATGAGGAGCTTGTTATAAACTAGGTCTATTAAAAATATACATACCTCTTAAAATGAAACACTCCTTTGATATTATATACATGGCCTTTACCATTTCAATTTTTGTTTCCAAAGTTTAATTTCGAGAATTTAAGCTGAATTTAAGAGAAAATGGATATAAGAAAGTTTAGTAAAAGCAATAGTAAATGTTTCAATTTGAAGAAATAAAATACTTTTCTTATGAATTTTGTTAGAATCTGTCATTTTTTTAATTCTCTGCCCTTAATTTTCTTACTACCTCATAAAATAAAATATACTTAACACTGTCTCAGCTTTGCAAAGTACTAAGATACATATATGCAAACATATGAGTACACATATCAGTGTCTCAAGTGTATTGCTTTAGAGTGTCATGGTAGACTATGATAGCATGTTTAATAAAAACAGCAATTCAAAATATAATTTACTAGCAATTAAATATGAAACAACACTGTATACAAGGTTTAAAATGCTAAGTCAAAGCTCCAAACAGGAAGTATAAATATTTAGAAATACTTGCTATGAAAAAAAAAAAAAACTGGAAAAAATGTAAACCTAGCACATATATTTTACCTTTAACATAACATTAAGCAAAAGAGCAACTTGGAATACATTCCTACTTGAAAATCCATATGTACTAGTTATATTACATTAGTAAATCCACTTTAGGAGTCTAGCTAGTTGAGACAAAAGAGGAAAAATAGTCAAGTAACTCATTAAATAATTCTTTGCTGTGAAGAAAGGAAAGACTAAATAAAAATTCTAGTGTATAAAATTTTATAATTTTAGGTGAACAATGAAGCAGAGGATTATTCTATACAGCTGTGATCTTGGTGCACAGCACCTGTCTTCACATTCTATTTATTGTTCTGAAGGCCCTTCTTACCAGCCACACTGGGCATTATAGAACCTTCCTCTACATACGCCTGTGTTCCCAAGTACTTTGTCCAAGGAGTGTTTTTAATGGCTAATAACAATAATAATAATTTAATCAGAAACAATTAACAGTTATCAGCATCCTACTAAATCCCTCTCATATAAAAACAATGAATGCACAGTGAACCAATTAATATTAAAATAGAACACAATTCCAAACTGGTGAAGTGACTAGGATCATGAGGCTAGTATTATAACAGACGCCAAGTTTGCATCCCAAAAAATATAATTTCAGGTCTTTGCTTTTATTCTGTCTCCACCAACAATTTTACAATCTGTGTAGTCTGTCTCCTGTTCTCACAGGTATGTTTTTGAGAGAATAACTTTCACTCATATTCTTACATCAGAGAATAATAAAGGATATACCACACTGTAGAGTCTCAAATGACTAATATAAATTAAACGAAGAATGAATGAATGATTGGCACAGGGAAGGAAGTAGTTTTACTAACTGATTAAATTGTCTTAATAAAACCTGTGTTGCCTGGCATTGCCTGTATTTTGCTATACTTTTGTCTTTTTGCTGTTCTCTCTCTCTCTCTCTCTCTCTCTCTCTCTCTCTCTCTCTCTCTCTCCCAACACAAACATACATGCACACAAGCATAAAAACAAAATAAAATTCAGTTGACCATGGGCTACATATATATGGTGGTTCCACAGGCTATAATACATAATGATGTCATGTCCATCATATTCTCTATGTCAGTATACTCTGTGCTATTCACATAACCAAATAAACTAATGAATTTGTTATAATGTATTCCTATTAGTAAACAATATGTTTACTATATATACATGTAATATATATCAAAGATTATTAAAATAAACAGAAAATCACTCAATTAGCAAAGAAATTTGATGTTATGCCTTCATTATCCAAATTTAATTAATATCTTTTTAAAGGGATTTTCTATTCATTTCTTTCATAGGAAGAGTTTTGTTTTAGTGGAAAGCCTACATTTTATAACAAAGATAACACATGAAACAAAAGGAATGAAATTAATATCATAAAAATAAAAAACACAGAGCCGGGCGGTGGTGGCGCACGCCTTTAATCCCAGCACTCGGGGAGCAGAGGCAGGCGGATCTCTGTGAGTTCGAGGCCAGCCTGGGCTACCAAGTGAGTCCCAGGAAAGGCGCAAAGCTACACAGAGAAACCCTGTCTTGAAAAAAAAAAAAAAAAAAAAAAAAAAAAAAAAAAACACAAAGTGATCAACTCATTCTGCTTCTCAATGTTTCCTTTCTTGTGAATTATTCCACAGTAGAAAAGATAGATTCTTAAAGAAAATGTGTCTGATCACTTCTCGGCCCTTTGGCTAAGATCAAGTGTAAAAGAAACGTGTCTGAAACATGAGCAACAAAAACTGTCCTAAACTAAAGAGAATGAAAACAAAGCCTCCATTTCTACTATACTTAAAGCTGTGATTTATACCTGTTTCATTGTCACTGAACTTCTGCCCCAGAGTTCATGGAAACATAGCAAGAAAAGAACTTCCATATTGGTAGGAAAGCTATCAAGTCCAAGTATAAATAGGATTTTAGAACATGAAGCATTCAACAGAGCATTGACTATTTGGCTAATAGGATTTTTTTTCACTAAAAAAATTCCTTTGGGTCTAATGACAGACTATTCTAATTCACCACTTTTATAATAAAAACCCCCACTATACTGCTAGCATTAGTAGTTCTATTCCAATATCTACCTTGCTATACTTGCTGCTAGCAACTGCACTGGGACTAGTTCTTGACAATTTGGGAGCTCAAACTCCTTTGAGCGTCTTATTAAGAGCTATGAATTCTGAACAAATGAGTATGCGCGTGGATAAGTTTTGTATAAAGTTTTTGTACTGTCTTATAGTAGAATATCAATGACCTAAGACCTATTGACAAGCTTCATGTTTCAAAGGCCTTTCCTCCTTGAATATGTGTGTTCTTAAAAAAGCTGAAGACATTCTCCACTTTAGTCTTTCCTGTGGCAGATTCACTTTGAAAAACAATGGCAAAAAAGGAGCCAAGTTGATAAGTCGTAGAGTATATAGTGGAAAACCATAAAAGCAGAATTAGATTTGAGCAAATGTTCCATTTCTCTCCTCAACTAACTCTGCAATATTAAGTCCTTCAAAAAAAACAAAACAAAAAACATTAACTGAGCTAATACTCTGGGCTCTCAGTGCTTGAAGCCCCAATAAGACTTGAAGAAATTAAGACAGTAAAATTGGAGTTGATTACAAGGACATGACTTAAACACACACACACACACACACACACACACACAAAGCCAATGTCCTTAAGAACATTATATAGACCAAGGAAAGCATGCCACCAGGAAAAAAAAAAATATCTAGATAAGCTGGACAGACCAAGTCTTCATAGCAATGGAGTATATTGTATATTCATAATGTGTGTATTCTAATGAGCTAGAAGAGGAGAAGATGCAGAAGATCCTCCATTCAAACATATCCCGAGGATACCAATGGTGAAAATTGGCAAATTTCTATTCAGACATTACATAGTTCCAAACTGCATTTATTCACAAAGAACAGAATCCATAAAATTGTTTAAAATATATCTGTTCAACATTCATGAGAAAGTTGTTTCTATATAATTTTATATAGTTTGCAATTAAGATATTTACTTAAACTTTTTTTTTGTGGATATCTAGCTCAGGGTACAACAAAAATTAAAGGTAGTTCATTAATTTGCATAACAAATTTAACTGACTGGGAATTTTGTGGCTGTTATTCAGGAATATGGTCTTCTTTAAAGATAATGAATATTTAATATGCATGCAACAAAAATCATGAAACAATCCCCTCACTGAGGAGAAAGGAGAATCCACAGAGGAGCCTGAAAAGACTGTTCTGGCTTCCCAGTGACTCATTTGGCTCAGCTCCTTTGGAAGTGAATGTTAAGAAAATTCAAAAAAGTACAATGTAGCTAGAATCAGACATTTTAATTGTTCTGCTGCAGAGACTTACAGAGTTTTTGTTGTGGGTGAATGTGCACTATGGAAGGGACAAAGTCCTTGTAAAGCTCTATACTCTTTAGGACTGTGGACAGTCAACCAGGAGAACTGTGTGAGTGTGTTGTAAGGGAGAGATACAGTTAGCTGAACATGTTCTAATTTTAGATCTATTTATCTTTCTCCCATTAGAGTTGTTACAATTCTAACTCATGTACAAGGATTCTGTTTCCAAGAAGGCACTGACTAATGTCTAGAGAGAAGGCCAATTCCATTTGATTATGTGAACTTTTCATCATGCTCAGAATGGGAGTAAAAACGGATAGCGTACCATTTGAGGTAAATCTCAGTGACGGGGACAAGGCAGCTGCACATAGAGATTTGACCAAATTTAGGCAGGTTCACATGAAGTAAAATGAAAGTGATCAGGGTGTATGTGTGGGGGAAACAGGAGGCTTTGCTTTACTTCCACAGCAAAGTCAACTCCCAAGTATCTTTTAGATGTGTTTGGGAGATGAGATAGAATAGGTCCAAGAAGTATTAGGTAAAGTATATTTTAAAAAAATTAAAAAAAAAAAATTGCAAGGCTATGTCCACACTATTTTGTGGTGGTTAAAAATATGACACTTATTATTTTAGAGCAGTGGCAGTGACTCTCAACCTTCCTAATACTGAGACCCTTTAATGCAGTTCTTCACGATATAGTGTTCATCCCCATTTCTGAAGTTTTTCTCAGAGTTCTCTTCTGGGCCATACCAAATGTATAATAACTCTTTGCATACATAAGAAACTAAAATAAATTCAACCAAGTGACTGTGAGACCAAAATGAGCCATCTTAGAAATAAGACCAAAAATGCTTTCACCCAAAAACTAAGGCCTAAGATTTCTCCTTCTAGGAATAGGCCAATAGTTACTGAAATAAGTCAGTCCAGATTCCAGAAACCAGAAAATGTAAAAGTACAGAGTCACAAGGTAGTCACAGGTAATGACTGCCGGACTATAGAATGCTCCAACCCTGGTGTCCAGGGTAACTGACCATAAAAATGTCCCCACCTGAGGGCAGCCAATGAGCAATAGTGGCAGGCAACCACACCCTTATAAGTAAGATTAAGCCATGATTTCTAGAATGCCCCTAGAAGTGAGCCAATCAGAATTGTACCCATTCTAGCACCCCTAAATGATGTAACCTTGTGGTTTTTCCCTTTGAAAGCTGAGCTTGAAGATAGGTGGGCACTTCCTCCAGCCTCCACTGCATTGGACGTATTGGAGGAAGTCCCTACCTAGGCTTGTATTGCTTTTGGATATCCAGAATTAAACCTTGCTTCTGCATTCCTGCATGCACGTCTTTGGTGGTCTCTCTGGGGATCACGATCTGGGCACAACAGTGACAACCTAATAATCTTGGGTTAAAAAAAAATTAATGTAAGTCTGGGATGAAAGTGGGAAAAAAGGTGTTAGATCATGATTGCTTCTCTAATTCTGGGAGCTTTAGATGGCACAGAGTCTTGAGTTTCTCATTTTATTAATTAAAAATAATGTCACTTGAGCTTCTATGATAACAGGCATAAAAACCCTGTTTATCCTCCTGTACAAAGAAAGTTGTATCAAGTTATGAATCAATGCATTAATGAAATATTAGAAATATCAGAGACTATGGGAGTCCAGCCCCTCTGTTGTCCCCTCCCAGGATCCAGAAAGAATGTACAACCAGTTGATAAATTTAATCTTTGATAAAAGGAAATGAATCTATGTACACAAAACTCCTTAGTCCATATACTTTATTATTCTGTGTCAGTTCTCTTTCTGCATGGCTTCTATTCTGCTCTTTTGCCTTAGCTCCTTTCTTGCCTGATTTCTCTCTACACTTATCTGCTGCTGCCCTTTAAGTTCTAACTTAATTCTGTCATCTTAGTTCTGCCTCATCTAGGTCTTTCTCATCTCGTTCTTACCCATCTAGTACTTTCCCATCTGGCTCTTTCCTCATCTTCCATCCTGACCAGTTCTCTAGTCAAAAATCCTCTCCAACCAAAAAATCCTCAATATCCTCTCTTCGCTTTCCTTATATCTCCATTCTCCTTATATCTCCGTTCCCCTCAGTCTCTGAGGTGTTCAGTAATAAGCCCAAGCTATATAGATCCTCTGGCAGAGCAAGGTCACCAGGCTTGAATTCTTATGGTGTTATAAAGGCAGGTAAGAATTTTCCTCAGGCAGTGGTCTTCAGACTTTTTTTACAACTTAAATGAGTGCTAATGATCAGTTAGTCAAGAAGGGAATTTAAGTGCTCAGTCTACATTCCTAGAAGTGGTTAGGTAAGAAATTAGGAGTAGATTAGTAAGGCTGTAGGAAGGAGGGTCTCACTCTAAGTTGCACAAGAAATAAAGCTATCCGCCTGACCTAGGGAACAGGCATTTCCCACAAGGGTGTTACCTTAGTTCAGGAGATCATTTTGGCCTTGGATGCTTGATAGGTATTTTAGATAAATAGGAGTTTAGATAATTTAGATAATTTAGATAATTAGGAGTTCTTGGAAGCACACATAATATTACAAGAAAATCACTGTAAGAACCAGCTAATATATATACAAAAGCTAAAGTATCACCTATTGGTGAAATTATTTTGGCCACTCCATGTAGTTAAAAGGATATTTATTTAATGGTGTAACTCACAAATTAAGTAATAGGTTAGGTTGCAGGGTCTGGGAAAGGTGTATCTCAGTCCAGTGGTGTTCTCTGGAGCTCTGCTCAGTCAACCTCCACCGTTCAGCGTCCTGAAAACAAAGAGAGCCCATCCAGCTCTCGGGTCTCCAGGCACCTCCCCTGGCCCCGCCTCGTAGGTGTGACAGTTGCCAGAGTCTCAATGGGGGTTGGAACTTCCAGATCCAAGTTGGAATGGCTACCCACTACAATCACCAAGACTTCTTAAGCCATGGCTTGACCTTTGGAGAAGTCCTTGACTTTCCAAGTGGTAGCTTTTGTGATAGTAGCTGTATTCCATTACATTTTCCTGCAGCTAGCAGCATAGAAATTTCCAAGATAAAGGAACATTATACTCTGGGACTCATTACTCCAAGGAGTATCTTTCTCAGCTCTCATAGGTTACAAGTGGGAAAATTAAATACTTATGTCCCTTGATTCTTTGCATCACCTTTCCTCAAAATGTGAGACAGAGTAACTGGCTCATGAAAAAAAATTCCCATAATGCTAAAATTAACAAGATTAAAATGGAACAGGTAGAAAGTATAAGTTTATTGCAGAACAGCATATTCAGAACCAGATTCATCTCAGTGAACATTTTGCATGCCTAACAGAGATTTCTCAAAAGCAGAGATTTGGGGGAAGCTGCCTAGATGGTAATTAATAATGACCATTACTACAAGACCTGTTAGAGTAAAATCTTTCTACTCTAAACATTAGGAGCAATATCATCTCTTCAATCACTACTTCAAGATACTGTCAACTGGGTTTCAGCATTTGTAGAGAATCTAATTTCCTTTTGCTGTGCTAGATTGATAAGTATATTTATTAGGGTGGAAAGAATGGAAGAAATTGAAGTTGCAAGAGTATCCCTAGATATTCAGGGAAACCGAAAGATTTATTTTTTGTTGTGTAGGAGAAAAGATTTATGTTCATTCTATATCATCTGTATTAGTAATTCATTGCTCTGTGATGAATTACCCTAAAAATTAAGGAAATTAAAACAGACTCATGTATTATCTCTAGCAATTTCTGGCAGCAATAATCTAGAAGGAGCTTACCTGGATAGTTCTAGTAGAGGTTTTCTCAATAAGTTGTAGTCCAGAACAAAATGGAAGCAAACAGCCACCAGAGCTAGAGAATTCACATCCAAGTTTATTTGTGCACTTATTTGCAGGCTTTATTTTTTTCACCAACTTTTGCCATATACCTTTTTTATATAGGTCTTTGTATAAAGCTACTCATACCAGGGTAGCCTACTTTATCCAAACACACACACACACACACACACACACACACACAGAGAGAGAGAGAGAGAGAGAGAGAGAGAGAGAGAGAGAGAGAGAGACAGACAGACAGACAGAGACAGACAGACAGACAGACACAGACACAGACACAGAGACTATTTCATCATTTTTGCAGTAGAATTTTCCTACAGTGTGGACCACACAAATGTCTAACAACCAGGTGAGCACCATTGCATATTATTTTTGAGGCTGACTACCACTCATATAACTTAAAAGAATCACATAAGAGTGAAGCAGTAGCAAAAACATAAATAAATAACTATAAAAGTCTTGGCTGGAGGACTAATCAAAAGAAGTACTCCATCTTTCACCTTATTCTATCTATTTTACTCATGAGGGAAATATATATCCTCTCTCTACTTGTGAATTCTTTATAACTGTATTTCCTAAGCTAGTCAGGCTTTTCAATTTCTCATTCATATTCACAGAGTACATAGTGCAGTGAGAAAGACAGGGCACAATTTCTTCACAAGTACTCACATTTAGAAAAAAGTCTCTCTCTGGAATTCTGCTGATCCCTGGACAGTATGAAATTGTTTTCCTGAGAAAGGAAGGCAAATAAAGGAAAGCAAAACCTTCTCAGGGTAATTAGAAGTGATTGTCAGGGGAGGCTATTCCAGTTAATCTTTTCCCAGAAGAAAAGAGACCACTCCTAGAGCAGTCTTATAACTGTTCTCATGATGGCTAAGAACATAGCTCCCTCAGCCCAAGAATAATTCTTTCAGTCAACACTTCTAAGTTCTAACTTGAACTCCAGGAAAATAATCTAATAATTTGAGGAAAGTAGACTTTCCTTTTTCTGAAAGCTTTACATATAAACACCAAATATTCTTCATTTTATATTTAGGAAGGTAGTACAGAACTATAATAATATCTCCTTGAGTGGAGCCTGTCTGAATATGATATTGAATGTATGGGGAGAGGTGAATCCCCCTTCTTTCTCCTTACCTGCCTCTACTCCCTAAATTCTGATGAGCCATCCTTTGGTTCCTGTTCCTGTCTCTTGAGTTGAGCATCACTACAAGTTCAGGCATGGATGATGAGAACTGTGCTACTATTAGCTCCTCATTTCTGTGAAAAAATGTGTGAGAAAAACAGTTTAAGGACATACTCCTTATGGCTCCCAGTATTTTGGTGTATGTTTATTTGGCTCTTCTGATTCTGGGCATATGCCTGATCAGGCAGGACACCATAGTGGGTAACCTGTGGGATTAAAGGAAAATGGGCCATCTGACTGTGGGTAGATGGCAGAGAAAGATTGAAGAAGGAGCCTAAAATAATACGTAACCCCCAAGAGCATGCTTCTTTCTAGTGATTAATTTTCTTCAACTCTGTCTAGCTTCAAAAATCACCAATGCCTCTTCATAATGCCATCAATTATGAACCCACAAATCAATTGATCCATTGAAGCAGACAAAACCCTCATGGTTCAATTATATCCAAAAAGTCCCACTCCTAAACACTGAATTGAGGACAAGGATTTTAACACATGAACACTGTAGTGGGTCAGTTCATGCCTAAACCATAAATTCAGGTTTCTATAACCTTTAAGGCAGTATATCTACACGAATTAATGGGCTCTGCTAAGTATTTCTGAGATATACCTCTGCATAAAAGAGTTTGTTTCCTTAGTACATTTCATATTATTCTAAAAGCAAATAATTGTTTAAAGGTATTTATAAAATACAATGAAAACAACATGAACTATTCTGAAAGAAATAAAACAGAGATCACATTTATGGATCAAAAATTAAGTGCAGAGTACAGTTGCTACAGTTAGGCAATAATTAGGCTTCTAACTTTATTATCAACTTGCCAGTGTGGAAAGGGAAATTGGTCTCAATTCAGTTTCCAAAAGAAAAATATTAACAATTTTACTAGAGTGGTAAGCAGGTTTAAACAAAGATCAAAACCAGAGCTCCTGATGTGGAGAACACCACTCAATGGTATTTACATGATGCAAACATGAAAATGTGGCTTCAAATTGTTTCTTATATTGACTTAATTCAAGCTCATAAAAATTAGTCTGAAAGACAGTCTGAAATATGTTCCATATTTACCTCATTCCCTATTCCTGTGCACATAGAAACTTTGAATGACCTACCCTACATTGGAGAATAGCTTAGGATCATAGGACTGTGTTCCCACCAGGCAAAGACCATCTGAGACTAGACATAGTTTTCCCCTAATCCCTTCTTTCATAATGACTTTGGAGGCCCATGATTAAGATAGCCATGCCACATAATGGAAGGAAGCTATTTACTTGGGTCAGAGAGATACTTTCAAACACAACTATTTAATCTTCATGCAAGCCTGACATTAACAAGAAATAATCTTGTGTTGATTCTCTGAATAAAAAATAAATACGATCAGTACAGGGTATACAATTCTAGTCCCCTGTAAATATTGTTTACAGGGAAACTAAATTCTTTACAGACCTTTCTCAACATCACTTGTCAATTAGCGTTTAATAGTATTGAAAATGAGAATGATGTTGATACACTAATAATAGCTGTAGCGGTAACGCCCACATTACCGATACCTGTTCACCATGTCCGAGCGAAGGGCTGCGGATTAAAAATAGAGACAAGAGACAGCGAGTCATTCGCCACGACTGAATGCCGAATGCCAAATGCCGAATGCCATTTATTGAAAGAGGGAAGAAACCTTAAATACAGGCTTACAACACAAATGGAGGCTCCCCGGAGGGCAAAAGTTCGCTACCAATGGCCTACATTCTAGACCCAATGTTCTACATTCTTGTATCTAAGTTGTTTACACCAAATACAGGATGTAGGAACAAAGAACCTCCGGTAAGCTCTCTGGTGATCCTTAGGTGAGAAGGAGACCGGCAGGGAATCTGAATAGGGAGGACATCTGGTCAAGGTCAGCAAGCAAGGCGGTGGCCACTCACAGTCGGGGGCCAGGGCCCACGGGGCCCACAAATAGCTAACACTTTTTAAAGCTTTCTATGTAACAGGCACTATTCTTAATCCTTCTTGTATACATTTAATATTATACATACATACATAATATACAGTTAATACAATATTAATACACATTTAATCTTGAAACTACATTAATTCACTTAGTTTTTATCACTTGTCTAAAGTTCTAATAAGAAAACATTGGAGACAACTGTTCAGTAGTGTAACTAAAGTAAGATTCAAAGGATACACTGGACTCACAGGACCAGAAGAGGCCATGGTGGGGTACAGATATCTGACAAGCTACAAACTATTACAGGAAAGGACTTGTAATCTCCTCTTTTCCTCATACCAGCACCACTCAAACCTATAGGTTACAGAGACCAACAGTTCCTACTTGTCCCTCCTTTATAGCACCAATAGAGTTTGTTAGAACCAAAGGGATCTGAGAACTTGACCTTTCAACTCAACACAGGTGTGCCAGCAACTCACTCCTTTTGTTGTGGGCAGTAATCAGTGCAGAGACTCTGAACATGTCAGAGTGCTAAGATTAAACGACTATTGACTGTTAAACCCTAATTAGGGCATCTGTAACAACTTCTTGAGGCTCAGAGAACATTTTATAGTAAAGAATGGAGAAGAGTGCTGTGGGAAGGAGAGTTAATATGAATTTGTCAAAGAATAAACTTTAAAAATTTTAAATTAGATTTATGGATTCGAACTGCCATGTGGTGCTCCTAACCTGGGCATTAAGCTGGATTTCATGTTAAGATTGACATTGTCATCTCAGAAGAGCTATTAAATATTAAATATTAAATAATACCAGTTTTCTAAATGTTTCAAAGCTTCAAAGTATGTAACATAGTAAAGTAATAACAGCTATAGTGTGATAGCATCCTATGAGAACAACTGAGGAGCAAAATAAATCATCTAACTGATATTGGCCTCCAAATCAAAAGAATTATCCTATATGGAGTAGAAATATCTTTTACAATGAGTTTTCAATACAATCTAACTGTATGATCCCTTAGTGTATTGGTATAGCAACCTTCATAATGTATATTAAGTACTAATTAATCAATATAATTTTATTTATTTTTTATAATACATTTTTATTCCATTATATATAGTACCCTTTTACCATACCTACTTTTTAATTGACAGTGAATGTACTTCTATTTCAATATTAACTTTTGCTTAAGTATATGCATTTCATGTCACCTATACCTGCAGACTATGCTTTATTCATGGCTGTGTCCCTATCCTGCAGGACAGTATTTGACACATCATATCTGCTCAGTGAGTACTGGATAAACAGGTGAATGAAAGAACTCTGTCTTGTAGAATTCCCTTCCCCACCGCACTATGAGCAAGGGATATCAAGACCATGACTAGAAAAAGTACAAAGACAACTATCCAAACTAGTGAAAGTGCATGAACTGTGGACCAATAGCTGAGGAGCCCCCATGGTACTGGACTAGTCCCTCTGGATAAGTGAGACAGTTGTTTAGCTTGAACTGTTTAGGGGGTCCCCAGGCAGTGAGACCAGGACCTGTCCCTAGAGCATGAGCCGGCTTTTTGGAACCTAGTGCCTATAGTGAGACACTTTGCACAGCCTTGGTGCAGGAAGGAGGGGCTTGGACCTGCCTCAACTGAATGTACCAGGCTCTGCTGACTCCCCATGGGAGACCTTGCCTTGGAAGAGTGGGGGGATGGTTTGGGGGGAAGACTGGGAGGGTTGGAGGAGGGAAGACAGGAGAATCTGTGGTTGGTATGTAAAATGAATAGATAATCTCTTTAAAACCTTTTATTTAAAAAAAAAGAAGAAGAAAAAGAAATGGACCAAAACTATAAAAAGTTCTTTGCAATGTTAACTCCTGATTAAATTCAATATAATTTTAAATGCATGCTATTTAGCTTAAGTTTAGGGTCAGCAAGTTGCCAAAGTTAATAAAACATAGTAACTATTTCCTCAGAGTATAAAACAAATTTCACATTACATACTAATGTGATCCAATCATTGACCATATATTACATCCTAAAAGAAATTCAATAAACACAATAGGGCTCTGTGCTTGGTTCTCTTTGCTACACTTGATCTTTTGGAAAGAAACTTAACCTTTCTGTTAACTCAAATACCAATTCTATGAGCTTACATAATTTTTTCTAAAACACAAAATAACAACCATTCTGGTTTTACATAAAATTCTCTTTACCTACCTCACCTCAAATATACTATTGTGAGACCAAAATGAGCCATCTTAAAAATAAGACCAAAATGCTTTCACCCTAAAATTAAAGCCTAAGATTTCTCCTTTTGGGTATAGGCCATTAGGTACTGAAACCAGTCAGTTCAGATTCCAGAAACCAGAAAGTGTAAAAGTACAGAGTCACAAGGTAGTCATGAGGTAATGCCTGCCGGACTATGGAATGTCCTCTCCCTGGTTTCCAGGGTAACTGACCATAAAAATGTCCCCACCTGAGGGCAGCCAATGAGAAATGGTGGCGGGTAACCACTCCCTTCGAAGTAAGATTAAGCCATGATTTCTAGAAAGCCCCTAGAAGCGAGCTAATCAGAATTGTACCTGTACTAGCACCTTTAAATGATATAACCTTGTGACTTTTGCCTTTAAAAACTGAGCTTGCAGACAACCTCCAGTCTCCACTGGGTTGGATGTATTGGAGGAAGTCCCTGCCAAGGCTTGTACATCCAGAATTAAACCTTGCTTTTGCATTCCGGCATGCTCGTCTTTGGTGGTCTCTCTGGGGGTCACAATCTGGGCACAACACTATATAAGAATCAGAAGAATGTAGAATAAGAAGCCAAGGTTTAATGTTATCCAATCCACAAGTAAAAATGGGGGAAATTCACCATTCCTCCATTTAGACAGAAGAAAAGGCCCAAACGACTTGTGCTGCCACCAGAGTTCTGATCCAGGACCCTCCATGGCATCATTCTGTGCCATATGCTGCTCCCTGGGAACATTTGAACACCAACCCTGAAAAATATGCTCAGCAAACATCACCACAACTTCATGAATTTTTGTTACCATAAAACAATCTAAATCAATATTGGTGTGGAGAGAGTTTGCTGTTGAAACTATGCAATTGAGTTCTGAGAGGAAAAGGCCCTCTTCCAACATGCCCTTTCCTATCATGTACAACAATTGAGTTCTAGGATGCCATTCTTGTCATCTCAATTCCTGGTCAACGATATATCTGATCACTCAGATGTTACAGGACTCCCAGCCAAAAGCATAGAATATAGCATTTGAATCCACCTTTCATGTCACTAGGTAGTCTGAAGCACTGCTGTCTGAAACACCAACTCATACTTTATGGGACTCTTTTCCAGTTCCCCCATTGCCCCTATTTTAATAACCAGCAACTTAAAAGTCTGTTGTAACAACCAAAGCATGTAGCAAATAAGCCTTGTGGAGAACTAGCAGGGAACACACACACACACCAAAACAACTCTACTTATAAGAAATATTGCCTGAATAAATTGTGTGCATTAAAAAATTATAACACAAGACAAAAAAACCTTTCTGAACATAGGAACTTTATGAGTTAAAAAGAAATATTTGTTACTGGCATGCCATGTCACCTGTCTTGTTAAGCACATAGAAATAACATTTTACAATAGTTGTTAAGTCAAAGAAAAAAAGTTTGGTAGTTGAAATGACAAATATTTTCTACAGGGATTTTATAGTAATTTCTTAGAGCATAAAACCATCTACATCATAGACCAATAGCATTCTCATTTAATTAGCAATAGAAAAAGCATAAGCCAGAGAGTTGTTCCGAGAAAAATAATTCCTGGGATCATGAGAAAAATGAATGTTTGAATCTCACCAAACTCATATGTTGATCTTTTGAATTCACTGTGGTGGTCTTCAGACATGGAAGCCTTTTGTGGTAACCAGAGGTAGATAAGGTCACGAGGGTTCGGTAATAGTGATGAGATCAGTGACTATAAGAAAACAAGATGAGAAATGCTATTCAGTTTTTCTTATTCTCATTCTCCCATCTTTTGCTTCCACTTTATGTTCCCTTTTCTGCCTTCTCTCCCCTCTCTGTCCACCTCTTTCATCATTCCTCTGTACTCTTTCTGCTATGTGAAGATATGATAATAAAGCAGCCACATGCAAGCACTAGAGGACTTTTACCAGCACCCATTGTGGCACCATGATTTTGGATTTCCAGCTCCATGACTGAGTGATGAATGTGTGTAGTTAAAGATCCCCAGATAATGATATCTTGTAACAGCAGTTCCAGCTAACTAAGACAGGTGGTCCAGGGCAGATAGAGTGAGGGACATTTACAAATAGATCTACAGCATCTAATTCTCAGAAACATCTAGTGATTTCACTGAAACCTGTAACCGCAATTTCCAATGCAATTGATTATTCATTGTAACCAAGCTCATATTGAAATGACTATGGCTTTACCACAAAACCAGAAAACTAGAGAGTACCCAGGGTCTGGGGACTTAGCTACATACATCTGGTGTGGGATACTTGAGGGAAAAAAATCTACATACACTAAGTTCTTATGTCTGTTAACTTTATTCCTCTAAGACAAAATTCTATCAATTCAGCTATAGCTCCACCAGGCATTCAAGGCAGGAATAACTCTAGACACACGAAGCTCTTTATCCATCTATTTTATTTCTCTGGGATGAAATTCTGTTTTCATAGCTTCAGTTCCATCCAGTTCCCTAGCTCATAGCCCTGCTGATGACTAAACTCCTTTGCTTCCAGCCTCATTTTCGTCCTCTGTATCCTTTCTCCATCTCTGCTGCTCTCTGCTCCTGGCACTCAGAAAACTCTACCCGAGATTTGCTTACCCTCTATGGAACCTCTGTCATCCTCTCTTCTCTCCCGCCATGCCATTCTGTTTCTACAGAAAATGCCTGGTCTTTTTTTTTCTCTGGGCATAAGGTTCTCTGCCTCCTCAGGAATGTTGTTTTTACTTTCTACCTTGATATGTAAAAACCTCTTTTGTTCTCAGTCAATTGCTCTGGAGAAGCACTAAGCCTCCTCAAGGCCAGGGGACTGTCTGAGCTTCATTAGCACAAGAAACAAAGCTAGTGTCTCCCACCAGCTTGTCTCCCAAGCTCAGCAGGGGAGTTAGTAATTTAGTAGTTCAGCAGGTCTAGGGAGCTGAACTGTTTGCCAATTGGTCTGGGCACAGAAGGATTTCATAGCAGAAGACAGCTGAAATATTAAAGACTGGATATCACCAAATATTTATAATAAATTGCTTGCTTCCCGACAGATCCTTGGTCCAGTCAAGGTATAGCTTTAATACACAGCTGACTCTTTATAATATATTCTTGTGGCCTGCAAGAAAAAAACATGTAGATACTGAAAATGATAAATTCTATACACAGTTTCTGGATAAAAAAAATCCCCAAAATTTTAATGTTTAAGACTTGCTTGCTCTAACTCTTGACATTCTGAATCATTTGAAATTCACATCACTAATCTTTATAAAAACAAAACTTAATTTGCATATGTGTAGTATCTGCTCCCCCCTCACAGTGTTCATAAGGCTTCAAGAAATATTGCCACCTCAATTTTCAAGAAAATTTATCTGATTACAACCAACCTAGGTATTTCTTTTCTCAGTGAAATGTGCACTATATTCCATTCACAATTGGTCCATTTCCCAACATTAGCTTTATTTTTCTTTCTTCTCACTTTAACCTATTTCTTCTCTATTTACCCTGTTTAACTAACCTATACACTTAACTGTACATTTCCATGAAAAAAATCAAGACAAAACAAAACTCCTCCACATATCGTCTTTCTCTCTGTGTGTCTCTCTCGCCCCTTTCTCGTTCCCCTGCTTCTCACCTCTCCCTATGCCTCTCTTTCTTTCCCCTTTCTTCTTCTCCTCCTTGCTTCATTCTTTTATGAACTAAAATGCCTAAAAAGCAGTTCAGATTCATTATGTGCATACTGTTTTCTCTGGTACCTCTTTACCACACTTCTTTCACTGTAGCAACGAAAAATGCCTCAACACCAAGAAATACAAGGCATTCCAACTTTCTTGATGTTTCTACCATACCAAAAATCTGTATCCATAGGATCCTTCATCTCTTTAGGTTTTGATGAAAATATTTCTCATGTGGCTTTTGGTACGCCCCTCATCTAGCTTCCCTCTTACACAGCCTCCCCATTGGTTCCATGTTTCAACTTCCAATGTAGAAGTTAATCTTACTAATTCTGGATTTGATTCAAAGAAGTTTGAATCTCAACATGAAGTCTTAAATAGCTTATAACATTAACAACTTACATTTTGGGGGCTCTATTTTTCCTCTATAAAACAAGTATACTATACAGAATGTAGTAGAAATTAAATAAAATTATGCATGTAAAGCTCTTGGCTCAGTGACTAGTACATGGTAGATACTCAGAAAGAACTCAGCTGTTCCATACAAATAAAATTATATTTGAGTATGTTACCCCTGGCATCACTCTTAGACCTCTACTCTCAGCCCTTCTAGATAACATGACTAAATTGGAGATTCACCTACATCTTGATAATTACTGAATTGTGTCCTTAATTTTCCATAATAGCCTAGGAGAAACTGACTTTATCCAACCAGTTGCTTATTAAAATTTTATTATTATTTAGCTAAGTGAACTAATGAGCTCAAGAAGGGCAACATTAAACATGCTTTCTTTTTCTTAATTCTTTCTGTTCCTATATTTCACTTTCAGTGAATACAATCACTTATCTCCCTCTCATCCTGTGTCTCACCTAAGATCTTATTGAGTACCCCAAGTCTTGATGATTATATTTCACAAATGTTCCTAAACTATGGCTGAAAGAGTAGTAGTTTACCATTCTTTCCATCCCCTTTGTCACTATCATTTTTGGAACTTGATCTACATCCTTTCTAGATAACATGAACAAATTGGAGATTCATCTACATCTTGGTCACTACTGAATTGTGTCTTTAAGTTTCCATATCAGTTTAGGAGAAACTGGCTTTAATCAGAGGGTTGCTTATTGAGATTTTATTATTGTTTTGCCCTGTTTGATATCAGCCAACTTTATATTTTACATGATAAGCTCTGTTTGAAACCAGTCAACTTCTATTCAGTAAATCTGCCCCTGTAAATAGCATTTCTTAGAAACACAAGTCATGTTTTATTTCTTCTTATATTAAAAGTATCTAATAATTAATGAATGGTTTAGAAAAGATCTAATTCTTTATTACAGAATAAATATTTCCATACATCTTCAACATTACCCAATACCACTATACCACAAGCATTTACTAGTTGCCTTTCCAACATCTTTGCTATTACCTCTGCCTAGACATAACTCTCGGGAATTCTTCCAGATTCAAGGCATGTCATTTCTTTTGGTTGTTGTTAGTGGTGGTGATGGTGGTGGTACATACTCACACTCACGCACATATACACACATATATATTATCATTTTTTTTATTTGTAGTTAGGTTTTATTAATTTTTAAATTTTAAATTGGCATACAAAAGTAGTAAGTTTCACTCTGGTATTTTCACACATAACTTATTTTTGTTGGTCCTCCTTGCCCTTTTGTCTTCTATCTTTCTTGCCTCTACATATCCCTCCACTTCCAATAGTTTTGTTTCTCTTACATATCACATATCAAAACTATTTTCCCTTCTCATGGTTTCCATGTATTTTCATGATCTATACCTACCCTCATCTCTCTGTATATGTTTGTATATATGTAGGTGTGTGTGTGTGTGTGTGTATGTGTGTGTATTAGAGATAATTATTATAATATATAGTGTGCATTGAAAGAAAACATGAGATATTTGCTTTCCTGATTTTGGAATCCCTTTTTTAATATAATTTCCAGATCCATCAGTTTTCCCATAAATTTTACTTTTAATGACAGAAAATATCTATTGTATATTCCACCTCACCCTAGTCAGAATGGCAATCATCAAGAAAACAAATAACAATAAATGCTGTTAAGGATGTATGAAAGCAGGAATCACTGTTCACTCCTAACAAAGATTATAAATTGGTATGACCACTGTGAAAATCAGTATGGGAAGCTGTAAAAAAACAAATGGCTCCTGAGTAGATAACCAAAGAACTCTGTATCCTACCACAGAGATACTTCCACATCCATGTGTTTATAATACAATGAAACAAAATCAGTACATATTCACAGAAGATATTGACATATATTTGTATCTTCCTGCCAAAAGAGTCCACATACTCATATACCACAACAAAAGGACACTTACAGTTTTATATACACCCACCCCCATATATATATATATATACACACATATATGTACACATATATGTGTGTATATATATATATACATTAGTAGTATATTTGTATCATATAGTGGATCCATTTTCAGTTCTTTGAAGTATCTTTAGAATCAGATTTCATTTCCTGTGAAGCCACCATGGAGCTTCTCCATAGAAATTTTTCATAGAAATTGTGCAAATTTGCATTTCTACCAACAGTATTCTTGTTTCCTTACCTTCTCACAATCATTTTGCTATTTTCTATTCCTGATAATACTCACTCTAATAGGAGCAACAGGATATCTTATGTGGCTTTTAATTTACATTTCCTTGGTGACTTATATTGTAGAGCATTTTCTCATAAATTTGTTGAGATTTTCAGTTTATTCTTTGGTAAATATGTACTCATATCAATAGCTTACTTTTAACTAATTTTTTTGTTATTGAGTTCTTTGAATTCAGTTTATATGCAATTGTCTTTTCACATTCTGTACGTTGCCCCTTCATTATGTTCCTTATTTCATGTGCCTCTCCAAATTTTCTTGGTTTCATGGAACAACACTTGTCTGTTTTTGCTTTTGTTGTCTGTGTTTTGGGGGTGTTGTCCACAAAGAAAACACACAAAAGAAATTGCTTTCCTACTGCAGCCTTAAAACATTTTTTCTACAAGTTTCATGTCTTACCATAGATCTTTGATCTATTTTGAGTAGGTTTTTCTGTAGTAGAAGAGACAGAGACATAGATTTAATCTTCTGTGTGTGAACAGCCCATGTTCCAGATTGTACTTACTTCTTAATAATCTAATAACTGACAAATGTTTGTAGCTTCCTCTGCTTGGGGGACTGGAATCAGCCATGGATCATTTCACTATTTCATTATGACTTCTGATCTTTTCTGATTTTTCAACAAAACTTTTATTCTTTGGTACAAATATATTAAGATGAAATGAATTGAAAAAAGCAGAAATATTGAGGTACATTTGCATATACAATTATCCAAAGTTGGTAAAGTACAGTGTTAAATGAAATGCACGCCAAAGAAAGGAATTTACAGCTTGATACCCTTATGCTGGAACATCAGTACAAACAAACACCATAATGTAATATTGAAAAACGTGTATATATAATTATAAAGTACATTTACAACCATCTTAGGATGTCCACCTCGAACCCAGAACAAGTGTTATGTCTGAAACTCAAATGCATACTTGAGTTGATCAGAAATATTATAATATTTTACAAAGGAAATAAATTCATATATAACCTTGTATTTGAAAATGTTAAAAATTCGATACTGTCACATCATGAGGTATTGTTCTATAAATCCTGATTAATATGTAAGATGGGTATCTTTATTGCAATTGCTCTTTTTAATTTATTCAGTATTAAAAGGAATGTAGTTTGTGAACAAATGCTACTCATTAATACTAAAGTCTATTTCTTATCTTAAAAAGAATCAATTGCTCCTTCAACAGCTCTTGCAATACTCTTTAATAATTAGAGCTGCTCTCTTTGATAATATGTGTGCTGTTTAGGGAGGCATGCACACAATTTTCTCTGCTTTAATTTGTTTATCTATTGAATGTTGTTTAATTTTAATTATCCAGTGGCCATTTGCATGCACTTTTATGTAAAGAAGGAAGGCAAGCTTAAATGTGCACTGAGTATCAATGTTTATTACATTTACCAGGGGGTAAAATAATGTTATTACCTTTGCAAGAGTTTAGAGATGCAAATTAAAACATTCCAGATGCCTTGTGTTAGGATTCTGGAAAGAGGTGAGTAGTGTTTCTGAAAGTCAAACTGGTAGATTAAAACAGTCTTAAAGTCATACTTGCAAGGAGGTGAAGAAAGTGGTTGCCTTGAGGACTGCCTTTTCCTAGGCATCTCAGTATGATATCTATTTTAGATCTTCCACTCTGTTGTCTCCATGAGCTATTAAAATACTCACAGAAATCCCAACAACTTGGTGTGCAAACAATATCACATTTAATAAACACACTTCCTCTATCACTTATGCAAGGCATATTGTTGCCAATGGCTGTGTCCTAGACATGATGAGTCTGTGTCTGAGATGTGCTTTCTGCCAAGTATCATAAATCTCACCAGCACTAGAAGACGGCATTATACAGTTATACCCTATGCAATAGATGTCAGGTTTATGGAGAAAAGCCAACCTCCCCAAAGGATGCCTTCAAAAATTTACTCATGGTATAGTAAAAAGACAGCAGAAATGGAAGAATATTACCATCGCACCCACTGGCCTTTATGCCTTGAGATTTCTATATGGAACTGGTGATAGAATGTAAATGAAACAATTTATCTTCCTCAGGCTGTCAGGAACTACTCTTAAACACAAAGAATAGCTAATGCAACAGTCCTGGGCCACTTACTCACCTTTTCTCCCACTTTAATTTTAGTTTTCAGATATTCACAGTCAGCATTAGACTCTTCAACAACCCACTTCACTCTGTGGTCCCAGAAAATGATGCTACCTTTCATTTTATTTACCAAGGAAGAAAGGGGCTATCAAGGGATACCAGATACCCCTTTCTTCTCTCACCCAAGCAAAGCAAAACAAACCCACTAGTTTCTGTTTACTTACTCCAGTTCCTCCTAGAAGAGGAATCCTTCTCCTTAAAAAAATCCTATGAGCAAGGGGGGCGGGGAGGGGTAAAGATCATGATGGGGAAAGTCTACAGAGACATCTGAACCAAGCTTGTAGGAACTCACAAACTTTGGATTGACAGACAGCTGTGGAGATTTCATGGAACTGGACTAGGCCCTCTTTTTTTTTTTTTTTTTTTTTTGGTTTTTCGAGATAGGGTTTCCGTGTAGCTTTGGAACCTGACCTGGAACTCTGTCTGTAGCCCAGGCTGGCCTCGAACTCACAGAGATCTGCCTGCCTCTGCCTCCCGAGTGCTGGGATTAAAGGTGTGCACCAATGCTGGGCAGAACTAGGCCCTCTCATACAGGGGACATTTGTGTAGGTTGGTCTGTTTGAGGGGCACCTGCCAGTGGGATCAGGATCTATCAGTGGGATCAGGATCTATCCCTGTACATGAGCAGGATTTTGGGAGCCCATTACCTATGGTGGGATGCCTTGCTCAGCCTTGATATAGTGGGGAGCAGCTTGTTCCTGCCTCAACTGAATGTACAAGGCATTGTTGACTCCTCAAGGGAGGCCTTACCCTTTTGGAGGAGGAGATGGGATGGGACAGGAGCTGGGTGGGGAAGGCTGGGAGAGGGTGAGCAGGAGGAGGGATGAGAGGGGGAATCTATGATTGGTATGTAAAATGAATTAAAAAATTCCTTAAATTAAAAAAAAATACTTTCAAATATCCTCTGAAAATTACCTCTGGAGTTCTCTCAACAACTTTGTTCCAGACACTTCTCCTTGATCATCGTGTCTAGAAATAATCTTTCTCTATAACTCTCTGTTACACAAATACCATCATCATTTCCCTATCACTGTGCTACACAGATCAGCTATCATCCCTTCCTATGTTCCCTCCACAGCAGTCAGAGAGAGATTCTAGCATCTATTTCACTTAGCTCCTTGTACTTCATCAAGGCAAGCATTAGCTTCATCCTCTCACTCACTGCTAAGGTTACACACTATGTTACTGCCTTAGGAGACCTCTGAATCAGCTGATAATGGAAGCCTGTCTATCTCTTAAGAATACTATCTTTGTGGTCTCTCATTCTTCTGCCTTCCAGAAACTCCTTCTTGATGGTATCTGTGAGGTATTTCTTCCCACAAAAATCAGTATCCCATTAGAGGAGGCTCAAAAGTCAATCTGAAGACAGACATGTTAGCTTTCAGTAAATAAATACGATCAGAATTTCTCAGCCCTGACATTATTGACACAAGGGATAGAAAGGTACTTTATTATAGATATGACAGCTACTCTGTGTTCTGTAGGATATTGAGCAGTGTCCCAGTCCTCTGCCATCCAGATGCCAGTAGCACTTTGTCCTCCATCAGTTCTAACAACTCAGAATACATCTTGGTGTCGTCATATCTTCCCGTGAGGAAGGAGAACTGGACAAAATTCTTCTTATAGTAAGAATCAATACCCCACAATAGTAATCATTCTTGCATCATGCTGCATCACACTGGACAGCTGTGGGGGGTAGGGTGAGTGGACAGATAGGCTTCTTATGAAAAGCAGAAAGGAGACATAAAGATTCACTATGCAGGCAAGCAAATGTAAGTATCAATGAAATGGGACAGAAGTTAGGTTAGCTCATCTGGGAAGAACAGGTGACAAGGCCACAAAAGTTGACAGAATGTCAGAGTAAGGATTCCTGTGTATGGGTCCTACATGTTTCCCTTACAGAGCCCATCTCTTTAACCTTGTAATCTGCTGGTGAGTCTCAGGGGCCTACTCTTTTCCCTATTCTCAAAGCTCACTGGAAAATCTCTCCTTCCTTAGATAATAACTTAAATCTTGCTAAATCCATCTCTCGAGATCTAACCCCACAAAGGCAACTGCCAAGAATACATCAATCTCCCTGCTGAAGTTCTTCTTAATAGATGTCTAAAGTTAAACCTGTTGTAATTTCCCTGAAGTAATCCCTATGTTGACAAAGCAACTCTGCTCATTGGTGGTTAAATTGTCTGGAAATCTTTGCTGAACCCCTCACAGTCAATTAGTGTCTATGATTCATTAAATCCCTCACATATATATCATTAGAATCCATTATATTTTCTCCATCCTTAATTTATTGACTCATCCTAATGAAATTATGGCAATAATATAAATTTATTCCTACCTTCATGCCCTACCATGCTATTTCTGTGCATTTAAAGGAATAATGCATGTATAATCTGGCTGTCACCTTCCTAAACTCCTCCAGTACCACTCTTGCTCTCAGGACAGTGAACCCAGCCTCACTTGAGCTGCTCCTCAATGCTAGGTCTTTTAGTCTTTTCTCATGGTCTATTCTTCCTATATTTGCCTAAGTGCCTCTGGCTCATACTACATACTAAAAGGCTTTCATACTTACCCACCAATTACCCTATTTCTTCTTAGTCTTCTGTCTACAGGAATTGTCAATTCTAAAAACTAGGGTCAGGTCTTGTTTAGGCTTCCACATGGTGATTTTGTGGATGAATCTTCCCTGTTATATCAAGAAGACACAATCTCACAGCAGTCTTTCTGGTACTCTGGCTGGTTCTTACAATCTTTCTACCCCTTTTTTGCAATGCACTCTGAAGCTTAAGTATAGAGTTTCTGTTGTAGATATATAAACTGGGGATGAGCACCCCAGCATCAGTTGTTTTCTGCATTTTGACCAGTTGTGGCTTGCTTTAACAATTTCCATCTACTATGAAAAGAAGCTTCCTGGATGGCAGGTGAGAGCTGCACTATCTGTGGATGTATGCATACATATAAAATCCATAACATAACCACTCATGTGTAGTTGACAGAATTATCAGTACTAGGCACGATTTCTCTCCTGTAGATCAAGTCTTATATCCAGTTACCACCAAGATTTAAGTACCACCAAAGCACCATTAGGGATACTTTGCCATGCTGGTCATTGCTGTGGTTCCTAGGCATCCCAGATGGATAAAATTAGTGTTAGTTTCTTCTTGGCAGTTTGCATAGCATCTTCCATTACTATGAAAGGTAGTCCTTGGGAAGGAGGTTTTCATATCAGATTAAGCTTGAAATCTCTGAGTTCTGTGCCCAAAGTGCCTGGTATCTTCATCAGTAGGGACATACCTTCAACTACTGGGAGGCAATCAAGAACAGCAGCAATATCTTATGTATATTGTTTCAGGAGTCTGTTGGACTCTCCTTACCATTGACTCAAAAAGAGTCTCTTCCATGTGGACCAATGGAATCGAACTGAAGACCCTGACATTAACCCACACACCTATGAACATATAATTTTTGACAAAGAAGCCAAAAGTGTACAATGGAAAAAAGAAAGCATCTTCAACAAATGGTGCTGGCATACTGGATATCAACGTGTAGAAGGCTGCAAATAGATCCATATCTGTCACCGTGCACAAAACTTAAGTCCAAGTGGATCAAGAACCTCAACATAAATCCAGCTACTCTGAACCTGCTGGAAGAGAAAGTAGGAAGTAGTCTTGAACGCATTGGCATAGGAGATCACTTCCTAAATATAACACCAGTAGCACAGACACTGAGAGAAACAATCAATCAATGGGACCTCTTAAAACTGAGAATCTTTTGTAGAGCAAAGGATACAGTCAACAAGGCAAAGCAACAGCCTACAGAATGGGAAAAGATCTTTACCAAACCCACATCTGACAGAGGACTGATATCCAGAATATATAAGGAACTCAAAAAATTAGACATCAAAATGACCAACAATCCAATTAAGAAATGGGCTATAGAACTAAACAGAGAATTCTCAATAGAGGAAACTCAAATGGCTGAAAGACATTTAAGGAATTGCTCAACATCCCTAATCATCCGGGAAATGCAAATCAAAACAACTCTGAGATACCACCTTATGCCTGTCAGAATGGCTAAGATCAAAAACACTGAAGACACTTTATGCTGGAGAGGATGTGGAACTAGGGGAACTCTCCTCCACTGCTGGTGGGAACGCAAGCTTGTACAACCACTTTGGAAATCAATATGGCACTTTCTTAGAAAATTGGGAATCAATCTCCCCAAGATCCTGCTATTCCACTCTTGGGTATATACCCAAGAAATGCTCAATCATACCACAAGAGCACTTGTGGTGGTAATCTAATTGTACTGAAATGTGATTTTGAATTTATGTTAATAAATAAAGTTGCCCGGGGGTCAGAGCTATTAGAGCCATAGCAAGAGTGTGGCGGTGGTGGCACACGCCTTTAATCCCATAGATCTCTGTGTGTTCAGGGATACAGTCAGCATTGGAGACATATGCCTTTAAGACCTAGGGGGCTGTACATTCAGACAGTGACGAGGCAGTCACGTGTTTGGGTTTACAACCAATGAGAAAGCAGAACAAAATACTATAAATAGACGGACAGACAGGAAATAGGTCTCCTTCGGGAAGCTGGGACACCGCAGGCGGAAGGGTGAGATTTTAGCTCTGAGCTCTGACCTCTCGGCTTTCTCTTTTGCATTATTTCTGTGTTTCTTATTTAATAAGATGGTTGGTTACATCTATAAGCACTTGCTCAGCTATGTTCATATCAGTATTGTTTGTAATAGCCAAAACCTGGAAACAACCTAGATGGCCTTCAATTGAAGAATGGATAAATAAATTGTGGCACATATACACAATGGAATACTACTCAGCAGAGAAAAACAATGACATCATGAGGTTTGCAGGCAAATGGATGGATCTAGAAAAAATCATCCTGAGTGAGGTAACCCAGACTCAGAAAGACAAATATGGTATGTTCTCACTCATAGGAGGATACTAGATGTGGAACAAAGATGACTGGACTGCTACTCACATTACCAGTGAGGCTACCTGGAAAACAGGACCCCAAGAAAGACACGAGGATCGCCCAATGATGATGGAGAAATGGCTGAGATCTACATAAACAACCTGAACATGAGTGGGAGTAATGAAGGGCCAGGGTTGAGGGAAAGAGAGCGGGAGATCATAGCTGGATCAAGAACAGAGAGGGAGAACAAGGAATAGGAGACCATGGTAAATGAAGACCACATGAGAAAAGGAAGAAACAAAGTGCTAAAGAGGCCCACAGAAATCCACAAAGATACCCTCACAAAAGACTGCTGGCAATGGCCGAGAGACAGCCGGAACTGAACTACTCTGGTGATGGGATGGCCAAACACCCTAATAGTTGTGCCAGAAACCCCATCCAAGGACTGAGGAATCTGGATGCAGACATCCACGGCTAGGCCCCAGGTGGAGCGCCAGGAGTCTAATTAGCGAGAAAGAGGAGGGTTTATATGAGTGAGAATTGTTGAAACCAAGGTTGGATAAAGCACAGGGACAAATAGCCAAACGAATGGAAACACATGAACTATGAACCAAAGGCTGAGGGGCCCCCAACTGGATCAGGCCCTCTGAATAGGTGAGACAGTCGATTGGCTTGATCTGTTTGGGAGGCATCTAGGCAGTGGTACCAGGTCCTGGGCTCATTGCATGAGTTAGCTGTTTGAAACCTGGGACTTAAGCAGGGATGCTTGGCTCAATCTGGGAGGAGGGGACTGGACCTGCCTGGACTGAGTCTATCAGGTCAATCTCAGTCCTCAGGGGAGGCCTTGCTCTGAAGGAGGTGGGAATAGGGGGTGGGCTGGGGGGAAGGGGAGGGGGGCAGGAAGGAGGAGAACAAGGGAATCTGTGGCTGTTATGTAGAACTGAATAGTATTGTAAAATAAAACTTAAAAAAAAAGGCTCTTCATGCCTGATACTGGGCTGTGTGTGTGTGTGTGTGTGTGTGTGTGTGTGTGTGTGTATGATTTTTTTAGTCTATGACTCTTGGGAAGAGTATTATCATCTCAAGTGCCATAACCTCATTTAAACTATGTGTATAGGTACATGTACATGCATGTGTATTCCAGGCAATTTTAAGTAAATGTAAAATAATATACTCCATCTATTTTAAAAACATCCATTTTGTTAATTATTTATTCCCCTTGTCTCCTTCACAATTAAAAAACACCCAGTAGATTTTTTTTTCCATTTGTATCCTGCTAGTTTCCTCTAAAATTCTTCCCCATGGCCTCCCTACTTTTTTTCCTTTTTCATATATTTTTACAATCCAATAACTTCTGGTTATTCACTCCTTTGTAAGCTTCTCAACAAATGTACACATTTTTCCCCTAGAGTGAGTAATCAATAAATGTTTCCCAAAAATAAGATATCTTTTACTAAATGCTCCACTGGTATTAACTTGAGTGCTTATTTCCCCAATATAGTTTGCAATCAAAAAGCCCAAGGGCAAAGAATAAAATCCAGCCTGGCTGTGGTGCCTCATGCCTTTAATCCCAGCACTCAGGAGACAGAGCAAGGAAGATTTCTCTGAGTTCGAGGCCAGTCTGGTCTACAGAGCTAGATCCAGGACAGGCACCAAAACTGCACAGAGAAACCCTCTCTCTCTCTCAAAAAAAAAAAAAAAGTTGTTGTTTTACGTAAATAAATGCTGAGAAAAAAATGTGCCAAGCTTGAGTCACCCAGGTTTTTCTCTCACAATAGAAAACCTTTCAGCTCAGTAGTGTCTTTCCTCCAGACAGAGAATGTTTTTCTCCCATTTTACATTGATCTCTGCTAGAAAAGTTTTCTTTCTTTACTAACTTTTTCTGGAGAAAAAAAAGATGTTTTTCTCAGCTAACATGGAAATTAGAATGTACCTTTAAATAAAATATTACTGACAGTAGGTCATAAAATCACAAATTTATTTATTTATTTATTTATTTTTGGTTTTTCAAGACAGGGTTTCTCTGTGTAGCTTTGTGCCTTTCCTGGAACTCACTTGGTAGCCCAGGCTGGCCTCGAACTCACAGAGATCCGCCTGGCTCTGCCTCCCGAGTGCTGGGATTAAAGGCGTGTGCCACCACCGCCCGGCTTCAGCAACTTCTTTTTCACAATTTAAACACTCCATTTTTGAGACTTTATTTATTTGATTTACTGAACACTGTATTTACATGATTTTCAAGCCTCTCTCTCTGCCCCCACTTTCAACTCTTCTGGTGTACCCTCTTCCTCCATCTCAGTCTTGAACTCTTCTGCAACTTCTTCAATTATTATTGCCCCCCCACCCTACTGAGTCTGTTTTGTGTTGCTCGTGTGCATATGTATTTAAAGCTGACAAGTTATGTTTGGATAACATATCAGCTCATCCTTGAGACAACTGGTTCTTCTTCTTTTAGAAGCATTGATTGCCTTCTGATCCCCACTCCACCCCTCACAAACCATGTTTGCATATTAACTGGTATTGTCATTACATGACATAGGTCCTGCTTAGGGAAACATATTGCTGAAATATTCTGTGTGCAATTTCCTAGTAATGCGCAGAAGACTCTATCTAGTACCAGGTGTCGTAGTCTTTCTGTCTCTCTTCCATGGTGTCCCTGAGCTTTAGGTATAGGGGCTGTACTATGGAAGTATTGAATGGGATTGAGCACCCCCCATGATCAGTTTTTCTTTGCATTTTTGACCATTGTGTATTTCTACAGTAGTCTCCATCTGCGATAAAAGAAGCAAAGCCTTCCTCAAATACTTTTTATGTTTAGTGGATCTAAAATACTTCCTATGTCTTGGTAGAAGTAGAACATACTTTTTGCTACAGAAGTCAGTTCATTCTTCCATAGCTACTTTAACACAGAGTCCAGACTAAGACCAAACTCTACCAATTAAATGAGCCAGGCAGGTCTGTGACTCAACTCAGTGAGGATGCCCACCTCTAACTCCCTTTATAACATGGAGAGTAGCACAGTGAAGATTCTGAACATAGTTAGGGAGCATCAGGAGATCTCCCACTTTTTGAAGGGTTCTTAGGTGGAAGAGAGAGGAATGAGGAAATATCAGATAGAAAGAGACCTAGCCAATGAGAAGAAAGACAGAAACATAGGATAGCTTCAAGAGGGCCTGGATCAATATCCAACAACCTCACCCTTTATTGAAAAGGGATTTTTATAACATGCCAAGGGGAGAAGCAAAAGACCTCTTCCTTGCAAGATCAAAGCACACCATACAGCCAAGTGTAGACCCTTCCAAACACCTGGTAACCATGCCCGTGGTCAAGTCATCCCATTATGCAGCCCTGCTGGGTAAAGCAAGCCAATATCCTCTGACCTTGAGCAACCTGGGCCTCCACAGCCATAACAAGCACTTTTGTTTTTGCTTGTGATTTTGAATTTAGATTTTTTTTTTTTTTGCTTGTTGGTTGGTTGATTTTCTTTTCTTTGACAACTGAGATATGAACTTCTTTGTTCTGTAGCACTGACTGGTCTAATACTGACTATGTAGTTTATGCTGACCACAAAGTCATATCAATCCTCTTGCCTCAGCCTCCCAAGTACTAAGATGATGGCCATGTGCCACCATGCCTGGCTTGTGATAATGTTTTATAACAACTTGATGTCCAGTAATTTAAACCAGAAACTTTGCAATCAATATTATAAATATAATAAATGTATATTAACAATCTCAAAATGTCATAATACCAATGTTCCCTTTCTTTCACATCAAAACTAAAAAAACAATGATGTTCCAGTCCTTGCAAATCACCATCTGTTTCACTCGTATCATTTAAGATTTTCTTCATACTTATGTCTTATTCATCCTAATAAACCCTCTTTTTTCCAACTTCCCTTATCAGATCACTTTTATCCTGTTAGTCCCTTCTCTAATGCACATAAACAATCAGCATGGCATGATAACCCTAAGGTTACAATAGTGATACATGTACCTTGGCACAACTAACAGTTCACTAATTGGAATTAAGACTTGCTTAATAAGAAGTAAATCACACTTGGTAATGCAAAAGCAGTCAACTGCTCAGTGTTAGTGAAATGATGGATATTGAAAGAAAACATAAATTACTACTTTACCAAACCAGAATAATCTCTAACAACAATCTGAACATTTATCCTTATACCCTCAGATGAGTGTAGTTCTCATCCCTCATCAAGGAGGCCATTACAGAAAACTACAACTAATCAAAATGCCAACTGTGGAGCACAGTACCAAGGGTACATCGACAAAATACTCTTGCAACTAAATCTCAGGGAACATTTCAGAAGAGGTGGTGGAGGGGTTATAGTAGCCAGAGGATCAAGAACTTTGCTATGAGATTGTGTCTCCTAGTAGTGTCAGAAGCTATACCCATAAGGTCTAACTAATATGGCTACCTAAATGTTACATGGACAAGGAACAACAATACACATGCCAAAGAAAACAGGGAAAAGCTTACAAGGCCTCATCCCCACACAGAGAACTACAGCAGCTAAGGAATGCTGACACTGGGAGAATCAGTCTTCTCTGGCAAAGAGCACATCAAGTAATTATCCAATAATAAAATATCAGTACTAAAACTATACACATACAACTAATATTGTACAGATTGAGCATGTTATATTTTTGAGTATATGTATATACATATATGCATGCAATAACAATTAATAAAAAAGAGACCATGAGTTTGTAAGAGAGCAAGGAGGAGATGAGATGTAGCAGTAACGCCCGCGTTACCAATACCCGTTCACCATGTCCGAGCGAAGGGCTGCGGATTAAAAAATAGAGACAAGAGACAGCGAGTCATTTGCCATGGCTGAATGCCAAATGCCGTTTATTGAAAGGGGGAAGAAACCTTAAATACAGGCTTACAGCACAAATGGAGGATCCCCTGAGGGCAGAAGTTCGCTACCAATGGTCTACAATCTAGACCCAAAGTTCTGCATTCTAGCATCTAAGTTGTTTACACCAAATACAGGATGCACCTAAGTTGTTTACACCACAAGCAGGATGTAGGAACAAAGAACCTCCGGTAAGCTCTCCGATGATCCTAAGCTGAGGACACCGGCAGGGAATCTGAATAGGGAGGACACCTGGTCAGCAAGCGAGGCTGCAGACACTCACAGTCGGGGGTCAGGGCCCATGGCGCCCACAGGTCCCCCCTTTTTATTAAATGAGCTTCTGACTTAGGTTGCGTGGGACCAGCAGACCACCTTATCCGTCATAGAGACACCTGCCCAGGCCACACAAGTGCTCTGTCTTAGGTTGGTGGCAGCCCCCCAAGCATTACCCGTCTCTGAATACTCATTATCATACAGACTCAACCACGTGAGCTGTAGAGTGACTGCTGCCAAAGATCTCAAAGTGGCACTGGGCTTGCAATCTGTGTGACACAGAAAAGACCAACAGAAGTCCTAACCCACCCATAGCCAGAAGGCTACAGGCAGTTGAACCATTCCCTATTTAAACGAGCCTTACCGCAAATAGGAGTCCTGTAAGGTGGTATCCCGAGCAAATGGAACTTGAGTTTTAAATAATTTACAACTTACAAAGCCAATAATAATGTATAAAAGTGGAATTAAATTTATCATGCCCAATAAGAAGAAAGATTAACTAACTGTGGTAGCTACTTTTGCTGTCAGGGTCTCCATTGTGCTAGCTGTAGTAACCAATTATGAAATAGCAATCCCAGAAACAATAGCAGCAGTGGCCACCACTGCTATAACAGCAACAACGGCAACAGCGATGTCAGAGTCTCTTCTGGAGTGTGTGAGCATCATCTGTGTCTAGCTGCCACAGTCCACTGGCATGGACACAGCTCCAGGAACACGAACCACCAAGGCCCATTTTTCTTGATCCCAGCACTACTTAGGCTGGCAAGTCTGCAAGAGAACAACTGAGAAACATAAAGAAAACAGAAAACAAAAACAGCAAACAAGGAGCAGAACTAATGGCCTCAGTAATGGCTACATTCAGGCTCACAAATTTTGAGGTATCTTCAAAAAGGCTAGATGAATTTCAGGAGGCAAATAAATGTTGCACAGAGCCATTCCTGAAAAGTAGGTACTACACCAGCTTGAGGGGGGTTGTAAAATGCGAAAGGCTTAGCTGGCATGCTACTGTTAGCAAATGAAGTTTATTGACCTTCAGAGTTATCCTTAATCTCCAAGGTGTGATACATTCTCAACATTTTTTGAAAAAGGTTACCATACATTACCTTCTGAAGAATCCAACCACATGGCTACAGTTCCTAGGCTTACAATAATGCTTGCCAAGGCTGACCGTATTGGGCTCTCAATCCCCATTGGCATCAGAAGGGGAGAGTTTTTTACGAAGGCCCAATAGGTCTCTGCCATGTTGGGATTCAGCAGCAGCCACAGGGCGCACACAGCGTTCAGGAACCCACAGAGGAATTTCATTGTCCTGCGGAAAGACACAAACAGATCCCCGGGCCCACACCAACACCGGATCGGGTCCCCTCCAAGTGCCAGTAGAAAGATCTTTCCATCGCACCAGAGGATGATTTGCAACAGGAGCCCTCCAGTGCTTATCTACAGCAGATACTCCAGCAGAATCCACCGATAAAAAATTTAAAATATATAAAACAAGGGAAAGAATAGAATGTGGAGAGGAGAGATGAGCCCCTAACTCCCCCCTTTTTACTTTAGCAATATAAGTTTTTAAGGTACGATGGCAGCGTTCTACTATAGCCTGCCCTTGAGGATTATAAGGAATACCAGTCTTATTAACAATAGAAAAATCTTGACAGAATTTTGAAAATCTCGTACTACTGTAGGCGGGACTATTATCAGTCTTTATGCATTTTGGCACTCCCATGTAAGCAAAAGCATGAAGACAATGATTCTTTACATCCTTAACCTTTTCCCCTGAATGGACAGAAGCAAAAATTAGAGAAGAATATGTATCAATAGACACATGGACATATTGTAATTTTCCAAAGGAAGGCACATGCGTGACGTCCATCTGCCACACATGATTAGGTAAAAGTCCTCGAGGATTAACTCCCAAATGAGGAACAGGTAAAAATTCCACACAAATAGGGCATGATTTAACTATCTGGATGGCTTGTTCCCGGGTTATGCCTGTATGATAATGGAGAGATCCAGCATTAAGATGATAACGCTGATGCAACTGAGTAGCCTTATCAAAGGCAGAACAGACTAATGTGACAGCCATACGAGTAATGGCGTCAGCCCTCTGATTACCTTCACTTAGAGGTCCAGGCAATTGAGTATGAGCTCTGATATGGCCCACATAAAGGTTATGTGAGCGAGACCATATAAGTCCTTGCACTTGCAATAAGTATTCATGAATGGAAGAAATGGATGGTATATAGGCTGTTGTTTCCAAAGGCATAATGGCATGTGCCACATATTGACTATCGGTATAAATATTTACATTCTCATCAGAAAACATCTGTAAAGCAAGCAACAGTGCCTGTACCTCTGCCACCTGGGCAGAAGTGCCCTGGACTTTTATTCTCTTTACTATGTTACCAGAAACCACCACAGCAAAACCACGTGAAGTGCCATCAGTAAATACCACACGGGCCTGAGGAATAGGAGTCATTTGTACTATCTTGGGAAATATAACAGGATGTAATTTAAAAAATTGACACACATCATTGGAGGGGTAGTGAGTATCAAACTGACCCTGCATGGAGCATGTCAATATGGCCCAATCATTGTCATAAGCTTGCAACCATGCTACTTGAGACTGGGTGTATGGGGTCACCACAATATCTGGCTCCTTACCAAAAGTTTGAACACTGATCTTGATTCCCTTAAATATAATCTGAGCGACAGCCTGTGGATAAGGAGTGATGATTTTTGCTGGGGAAGCTGGGGAATGTACCCATAAAATAGGACCTGTTTGCCAAAACACTCCAGTAGGTGAATGAGCAAAACAAAATATCAAATACAATAAGGGAGAATTAAGATCTATATACTGCACGTGAGCCTGTTCCAGGGCCTCTTGTACACGTTGTAGGGCTATACGTCCTTCAGCTGTTAATTTACGGGGAGATGAAGGGTCAGGGTCGCCCTTTAAGACATCATACAAGGGGCGAAGCTGACCTGTTGGAATTTTTAAAGTGGGCCGAAGCCATTGAATATCTCCCAGAAAGGTTTGGAAATCATTAAGTGTGCGTAGCTGATCCATACGCAGAGTAATCTTTTGTGGGCGTATGCCCGTGCGTAACAATTCATGACCTAAATAATGATAGGGAAAAGATACCTGTACCTTTTCTGGGGCTATCTGTAAATTAGCCAAGCTAAGAACCTCTTGTAAATAAGAAAAGGCATCAAAAACAAGTTTTTTATCTTTAGCAGCCATTAATATATCATCCATATAGTGAATTATATAAACACCTGGAAAAGCTTTTCGAACTGGAGCTAGGGCCAAAGACACATAAATTTGACATATAGTAGGGCTATTGGCCATTCCTTGAGGCAATACCACCCACTGATATCTCTGATGAGGTTCCTTAAGATTTTCTGAAGGAACACTGAAAGCAAAGCGAGGACTGTCCTCGGGATGCAAAGGAATGGTGAAGAAACAATCCCTCAAGTCAACCACAATTAAGTGCCAATGCTTAGGAATTGCCACAGGGGCAGGCAAGCCAGGCTGTGTTGCTCCCATGAGAAGCATGGTTTTATTTACAGCTCTAAGATCCTGTAACAGCCTCCATTTTCCTGATTTCTTTTTAATAACAAATATAGGTGAGTTCCAAGGTGAAGTGGAAGGAATGATATGTCCAGCATCTAACTGCTCCTTAACCAATGCATATGCAGCCTCCAATTTTTCCTTAGTAAGGGGCCACTGCTCCACCCATACAGGGTCATCACTCTTCCAAGTGATTTTTATCGGTTGTATTATTGAAGGCTGCTGTGCAGTGACCCCTATGGAAAAGATCCTAATCCTCTAGTATCGCCAGGACCCCTAGTGACACAGTTTTTGTCTGCCGCAGGGAGCGGGTCTCCTTGCAACATTTTCCCTAAGCCTTTGCCCGGGCAGTAGCCCTGACTCTTCAGCATCTGTTGTACAGGCTGTGTAGTAAGAACTGTTCTCATACCATTTAACATATCCCGTCCCCACAAGTTCACTGGAATGTCAGGTAGCACAAAGGGTTGAAAAGTTCCTGCATGACCTTCCTCATCCTTCCAATTTAATAGTAGCCTGCTCTGTAATGGCATCTGAGCTGTGCTGATACCTTGTAGGTTAGAGGTAGAAATTTTAAGGGGCCAATTGGGATCTCAGGATTCTTGTGAAATTATAGATATATCCAGTACCAGAATCCATTAATCTTTTAATCTCAATCCCATATAATTTTATTTTTAATTTAGGCTGTTTATCATTGATAACTGTTTGTCAAAACACCTTTTTTCCTGTACTTCCAAAGCCTCCAGTTCTATATATCAGCGCCATTTTTAATTTAAAATATGAAAGCAATAATAATTGAGCAATTTTATCACCAGCTTTTGTTTTCATGGTCCTTTTTACATATGCCAATTATAAAAGCATTAAATACAATCTCTATAAGATTTGAAAAGGTAAACTTTAGGTAATACTCTTGAGTATTTTTATAAAATCTTAAAAAGAGGATTCTTTTATAGATTTTAAATAACACATTAATGCAAATAGCCAATTATTAACAATGTGGACCAAACAATTTACCTGCATTTTATTTACTGGAAAAATAATTTTGTAACCTCTTTATCAGTAAGAGATTATCATTTATGGGTTTATCTTAGCAACATTATTTAATAAGCTAACAACCCAATTTATATCAGGTGTTATATTTTTATAGAATTAAACCAAGAATTTCTAGAAAGCAACTTAAATTGCAGAGCCAAATTTTTAGTAATGATCAACTGACAAGACCATACCTAATATATAGTTCAAAATTATGAATCCTGTTTCTTTAGTTTATCTACCATGAAAATCCAAACATTCATCCAAACATTTATCAAGACAATCAAAAGAACAGAACATCCTTTATTCACACAGCATTGACTTAGCATTCAATGTCCTGACCAAAACCATTTTTCACCACAAGTTAGGCCCGGTTTAAACTTTTAGTGCTAGTCTCTTTCCAGCCCCAGCTCGCTGGCTCTGCCCAGTGCTCAGGCTCTATTGCCAGCACCTGCCTGGGCCGCACTCCATCACGGCTCTGCCTCCCACCAGCGTGTACCTGCTTTGGGCTATTGCCTGTGCCTTTGTCCGCCACAGCCGCTGGGCGTGCCCCGCACACACAAATTCACATTTAAATTCCCTACTCCCATGAAGGGACTACCTAACAATGAGTTATTCCCACCATAAGGGAAAAACAGAAAAACATTTTCCACAAAGGGATCCTAAATATTGAATTATTTCCATTCTGAGGGAAAAATAAAAAACATTTGAGCTAAAATAAGCAAACAGACAGCAAAACTTTAAGCTCTGGGCTCGCTTGCTGTTCAGCCAGCAGCAATGAGGCCTACCTGCCGATTCTTTGTAATTCAGATGCTGCCGCTCTGCACTTGCAGGACTAAAAAACTCAAGAGTTTTCAGCTATCCTGAAAACTCTACAACTGGAAAAAGTCTTTACATTCTCCATTACCACTGGGAAGAGGCTTCTCTCTTTCCTTCATCCTTTCTCTACAGGGTCCCAATCTTTAGGCCTAGTTTCAAAAATTTTTCCCCTTTTTACTGGGAAAATTCTTTTTCTTGATTAAAATTTTTTCTCCCTTTTCTAACAGGAAACTTCCTTTCCTTCCCTCTTCTCTATAGGGAAGAGTTCCTTTTTTCATTTAAAATCTTTAGCTGTCTTGCCCTTTTTTAACTTTGGTGCCTTCCTGCTTCAACAGTCCAATTAACTGACTGTGAGCTACCTGCACCCTTTTCAACATTTCAATCCACTCTTACCTTAAAAATGCCGGCCGGCCTTCCAAGAGTGTCCATCAGCTGGTCCTTCTTACTCGGATCTCGGTAGGAACCTCCATCTGTAGCAGTAACGCCCGCGTTACCAATACCCGTTCACCATGTCCGAGCGAAGGGCTGCGGATTAAAAAATAGAGACAAGAGACAGCGAGTCATTTGCCATGGCTGAATGCCAAATGCCGTTTATTGAAAGGGGGAAGAAACCTTAAATACAGGCTTACAGCACAAATGGAGGATCCCCTGAGGGCAGAAGTTCGCTACCAATGGTCTACAATCTAGACCCAAAGTTCTGCATTCTAGCATCTAAGTTGTTTACACCAAATACAGGATGCACCTAAGTTGTTTACACCACAAGCAGGATGTAGGAACAAAGAACCTCCGGTAAGCTCTCCGATGATCCTAAGCTGAGGACACCGGCAGGGAATCTGAATAGGGAGGACACCTGGTCAGCAAGCGAGGCTGCAGACACTCACAGTCGGGGGTCAGGGCCCATGGCGCCCACAATGAGAGAGCTTGAAGGGAGGAAAGAGAAGAGGAAAATGTTGTAATTTTATTATAATATCAAAGATAAAAGATTTTAAAAGACAAATGGGAAAATATTCTTTTTTGAAATTTGACATTGACATATACACACCATATTGAATTCTCAGTACTGACTATATTAACGTCTTACATATAAGACCTGTATCTAAGAGGTTAGTGGAAGAAAATGTGAAAGAAAAGTTACTGAGCACTGGAATGGGCTAGGAGTTAATTATTTGTTTGTTTATTCTTACAAAAGACTAAGATAGTTTGATTTTTTAAGATGCCCACCCCCCAAAAAAACCACAGAAAACAAAGTCAAAAGTAAATAAAAAGGATTGTTAAAGTAAAAAATTGTGCAGCAAAGGAAACCACAGTAAAATAATAGCTCATAGAAAGAAGACATTTTCACAAACTATATTACCATCCAGAGTAGGAAATGAACTCAAGACAGTATCAATGCTGTTAATAATAAATGAACTTTAGCAGGCTGTGGTGACTAAAAACTATAATCATAGCAGTTAGGAAGTGGAGACAAGCAGATCATGTGTTCAAGATCAGTCTCAGCTTTGCAGGAAGTTTGAGTCCTACCTGGGTTACATGAGACAATGTTTTAGGAAAAAAATGAGAAAAAATCAATTTCATAATATGTAGTAAAACAATAGGTGTAAGAATTCATTTTTTTCAAAAGAAGACATACAACATTACTAATCATTAGAGAAATGCAAATTATGACAACACTGAGAAATCACTGTATTTCAGCTAAAATGTCTATAATCAAAGTGTTAAAAGATAGTAAGTGTTGAGGAGTATATGGAGAAAAAGGAATCTGTTAGTGGGAAGATATATTAGCATAGCCCTTACAAGAAACACTGTGAACTTTTCCCAAAATCATTATGTATATAGAAAGTTATGATCCAGCAATCTTATCACTGAGTATACCAAAGGGATGAAATCTTCATGTCAAAGAGACATCTTCACCCTTATGTTTGTGCACTAGTATTCATAATAGCCAAAAAAAAAAAAAAAAGAAATAACTTAAGTATCTATCAGTTTATGGTTAAATAAAGCAAATGTGTTACATGTGCACAATGTATACTATTTATCACCATAAAAAATTTCTTTCACATACATCTTCCCACATGGCCACTTCATTTCAGCCACAAAATGGGAGAATTCATTGAATTCTACTAGCAAAATTGAAGGTACAATCTTACACAGCATTTTCATGAAAGTGACAACCTGCCACACTTTCTACATTGCATTGTTTGAAAGTAGGTCACCAAGACCAGTCAGACAGCTCAGTGGGTGAATGATCTTGTGACCTAGCCTGAGGCTTTCTTTTATATTCCTGGAATCCACATGGTAGAAAAGAGAGCACTGACTCTCAGGTTCTCCTCTGACCTTTGACATTCTGTGACACAGTCACATACACATAGATGGTGTAAATCAGCACACTTATAGATAAAAAATAAATAAATGTAAATAAATAAATGAATAAAAATAAGTCACCGATGCTGCCCTCAAATTAAAATATATGAATGCTAGAAGATGAAAACCCACAGGACACATTTTCAAAGCGCAGTTATCATCACACTCAAAATAACCATTAAATACCCTTTGAGGTAGAGGGTGATAGGTTCAAGCGAGGAAGGTTTTCTTTTAATTTTTCATGTTTTCAAATAACTTACATTTTGATCATTTGTATGCATTAGTTTTACTTTAGGAAACTTGGCATAGTGTTCCCTGTTTGATCAGAAATGAAGGAATTAGCAATTTTCTATGCAGACAGCAAGTACATCCTCTCTTGGTGGAAGCTGGAATTTTCCACAGGAAGCCTGTTCCTCTACCATTAAACCAACATGCTGATGAAAAGTGTGAGAATAGTACCTGTTTCCATAAATTAAACAACTGCCTTAATTATTTCAGTTCTTATAACTATAAAAGCTAGTTTAATGAGAATTGAAATAAATTTGAAAATTTGGAGCAATTACTTTGTGATTAAATATAATTCAAAAGCATTCCCTCATTAATTCCATAAACTTGACTGTTTATTACTTTACAAATACTATGGTACACTTCAAATAAGTTAGACAAAGAAAATTACAGTAGGACTTTTCACTGTGGTCCCAGTCAATAACAACAAAGAGAATACTCCAATATTACGTTAAGAATGAATTAATGATAGTAAGAAACTGAATTTGATACTATTTTCATTCACAAGTATTTGGTCCACTGCTTCATGTCTAATGCATTATTGGAAATGATAAACCCCATATTTTTTTTTTTTTTTTTTTGTGAATCAGCATCCTTCACATTTCAGTATTATTTATGGCATGCCTATATCAGAGGAAGCCATTCTGTTTATTAAGCTTCATGCAAAATGACAAGTATGCAATCATTAATGTTCTAACAGTTTAGCATAACATTTGAAGTAAAGTACATAAAATTCTAAAACATTTTTATATCGCATGTGACATGTGTACTTCATGGGCATTGTATAGCTTCTCAGACTTTGGAATAAGCTGAGATAATACCATTCTCATTTTTTAGTCCATGACTATTTTCTCAAGCTTCTCTCTTTTTAATCAAAGTAACCCTTGGCATGCAAAAAATGTAATGGTATTAAAACCAATGCAGTATAATCTAAAGTTGAAACTGTAACCTATTTTGACCTAGCAATCCATGTAGTATTTAAGAAAGGCTGGCTTCTTTGGTGTCCTTCAAAGATTTCCAATATTCTGAGATGTGCTGGTGGATTAATTTTAGTGTCTTGGGACACCTCAGCAAGTATTTCGGTCATCTGAGGCAGAAATGTAAATATTTGGGAAAAAATCCATTAGTGTAATAGCATATGTATCTGTAGTTTCATACAAGAATCCTTCAACTTACATTAAAGGGCCCTAAAATCAACTGTACTGCCAACACATTAAAACTCAAGAAAATGAAGCTAGTAAATCAACAGAGAAATTAAAGTTTAGAGTTTCAAACAAATATACATTTGATTTGTGAAAGATCCTGATTACATGTGTTGCATTAGCAAAACTAACTTATTATAGTGCTTCCAATCTTTTGTTACTTGAGATAAATCTAAAAATGCATCCATACTGAGCAAATGGTTCTACAGTAAACACTTGCAAGGAATTTAGAATGAGTTATTTGAAAGTCAATCTTCACTGAAGAAAAGATGAGTTAAATGGATTTACCCCAAGTATATCTGGCAGAAGGACAGGGGCTTTGTCAGCTTCTTGCTATTTCTTATGATGGAATTTGTTTCCAATGAAACCTAGTGTAGTCATTTGTCTGTTCTGAACAAAACCAGCTTTGTTCTCTTGATCTTTTTTCTCAGTCCACGGATAAAAATTTATCCTTCTACACACCTTGATGAAGAAGCTACAAACATTCCCCCACTGGAAGTTCTATGTAGAGACTCAAATTAAATAAAACCTATACAGTGAAAAATAGCGTGAATCCTTATTTAACTGAATTACTATCTGACCAGTGGGTTTCATCACAAAGCAGGAGTTCAAATTCTAGAGCAGCATCACAAGAGGGATTGTGCCCAGGGTGCATGCCAGAGAAAAATGCCACCTGTGTGATCACTGAAAGGTGAGCCAGTGAGTTAACTTCTATTTTGAAATATTTTTGTCTGAATCTCACATTTTCTTGAAATAAATAAAGATTCTCTTGTCTAAACAGTCCTATCTACCTCTGCAGTGGGTTTTCTATAATGCAATTGCATATTTCAAATAATAAATCTTTTGTCATACTCGAAGTCCAGAGAAAGCAGTTCCTCAGAGTAACATTTTTAAACATTGGTGTCTGTATTATCAGTCATTTTGCAAACATTAGTTAGGAAGTATTTTCATACAAAATTCGTAACAAATTAGGTCATGTTTTCTAGCCTGTAAGACAAACTGGGTGTCAATCGGTCACATCCTGTTATCTTTTCCTTCCTCAGAATGGAATCAACATGGGCTCATGAAGCAACTCCTATTTAGCAGGTGTGTTGATTCCTATGGATATTCTCATTCATGAATAAAAACCCATGCTTCTATTTATCAGTGCCTTTATTAGTGCAAGAGAGAGTATTAAGTTTACTGGGCCTGCAAAGAGGAATGCTATTTGACTGTGTTTCTATAGTTCACGGTTTGTACACCTCCTCACTTCACACATGGTGAGTGCATATATAGGCACTGAATGATGTTCAAATTGGGATTCAGGGGCAATTCTTGTACTGTCTAGTTGTGAAACCAGGAACAATGACCTACCATTTTGTCAGTTCTCCTTCCATAAAGTATTTACTTCTTGGTAATATTTTTCCAACCAAACAGATAATTTTTCCCAAAAATAACAAACATTTAATGACTTTTTTAGAACAGATATTATCTATTTTATCCACAAGATATGGAATGATTTTCTTGATAATCATTTTAGGTTTAGGACAAAGAAATATTATGTCAGTCTTGATCTTTTCTTCTTCCAGACATTTGCATTTATAAGAAACACCCATAAAACTTGGAGGATACAGACCTATTTTATTCAAGACAAGGTATGATACTAAATCTGTCATGAGTTAAAATCTACAAAGTACCCAGGCAGGACTGAGGACAGAACCTCAAGAGTGTAAATTCAATAACCTCTGAGAACAGGCAAGAAAGTGCTGCCAAATGGATAAGGTCATAGACCTAAAAGTAAGCAGTCTGTCAAATTAAAAGATCATTAATTTGTAAAGTAGTTCAATTTTATTAGTAATCATTAGTAGTCAATAGTAGTCAAATTTTTCCTAATAGATATTATAGGAAAATAACATTCTATGACTCAAAATATTAAAACAAAAACCCAGTAATTTCATGTCAGTAAAATCATTTTTGTCTAAATAAATTGATAATTTGACAATTAATCAGATATATATTTTTATTTGTTGTTAATTTCTACTCTGTCTTATGGCATTTTTTCAATTTTTGATGACTTCAGGTAACATTTTAGCCTGAAGATTTTGGTAACCTAAGCTGTTTATTCTCTTATAAACTTGTATAAAATATTGCTTAGAATATTAGACACCCAGAAGATAAATGTCAGTTATTCATCATTAAGTGTATTTTGGTCAGCCACACTATGTAGTATTGTCATAAGTTGTGAAAATGTAATTTTTGTGCAATCATATATTCAGAATTACAAACACTGTATTTTGATACCTATTAGCTCAGTTCCTGTTTAATAAAAGAATTGACAAATCTGTTAATAGGAAGAATTTTCTCAAACAGCACTTAGAAATAGGTAAATGACTATAGTTCTGTAGTACAATTTGAAACCCAGAATGGTGAGATGTCCAGCAGTCCTTCTATTGTCCAAGATTATTTTTAGATATCCTGGGTATTTTGTGTTTCCATATGAAGCTGAAATTGTTCTTTCAAGATCTGTGAAAAATTGTGTTGGGAATTTGATGAAGATTGTGTTGAATCTGTAGATTGCTTTCAGTAAGATAGCCATCTTTACTATTTTAACCATACTGATCTATGACTATGGGAGATCTTTCCATCTTCTGATATCCTCTTCAATTTATTTCATCAGAGACTTGAAGTTATTATCATACAAGTCTTTTATGTGTTTGATAAGAGTTGTCCCAAGATATGATATATTATTGAAGGGATGAATTGATCAACAGAACCAGATTAAAGACCCAGACATAAATTATCACACATATGGACATCTGGTTATACAGAAGCCAAAAGTTCACACTGGAAAGTAAAGACAGCATCCTCAACAAATGGTGCTGGTCAAACTTGATGCCTGCAAATAAAGCCTTACAATACAAATAAACCCATACGTATCACCTTGCACAACTCAACCCTAAATGGATCAAAGACTTCAATATAAAATGATGTACACTGAACCTGATAAAAGAAAGTGGGGAATAGCCTTGAACTCACTGGCACAAGAGAAGACTTCATGAACAGAGCACTGTTAGCTCAGACACTAATACCAATAATTAATAAATAAAACTGAAAAGCTTCTGTAAGGAAAAGAACAGCATGATCAAGAGAAAGCAGGAGCCTATAAAAAGGGAAATATTTTTTAATCAACTCTCAATTTGATAGAAAGCTAATATCCAAAATAGATAAATAACTCAAGAAACTATACATCAAAAACACAAATAATATAATTAGAAAATAGAGTACAGATCTAAACAGAAAATTATCAATAGAGGAAACTCAAATAGTTGAAAAACAAAGAAATGTTCAACATCTTTTCCTGTGAGGGAAATGCAAATCAAAACTACTATGAGATTCCATCTTGCACCTGTCAGTATGTCTAAGATCAATAACACAAATGACAGCTTATGCTGGCAAGATTATGGATGAGAACACTCATCCATTGCTGGTAGGAGTAAAAATTTGTATAGTCACTGTAGAAACCAGTATGGTAGTATATCAGAAAGTTGGGAATTGATCTACCTCAAGATCCAGATGTACAACTCTTAGGCATATACTCATTGATGTCTTGTCCTGTCACAAGGACACTTGCTTCACAATGTTCATTGCTCTTCTATTCATAATATCCAGACATTAGAAACAACCAAGTTATCCCTCAATAGAAGAATGGATAAAGAAAATGCAATGCATTTACATAGTGAAATATTATTTGGCTTTAAAAAGAAAATGAAATCCCAGCTAGATATATCAAACTAGAAAAAGTTATCCTGAATGAGATAACACAGACCCAGAAAAATAAATATGAAATGTATTTGGTTATATTTGGATGTTAGCCAATAAATAAATGACAATCAAGCTAGAATCCACAGACCCAGAAAAGTTACGTATAGAGGAAGGGAGTGGTAGAGTAACTTGGATCTCCTTGGGAATAGAAAATAGAGTAGATTTTGTGGATCGGGTAAAGGAAATAGGAACAGGAGAAAAAAGTGGGGAGAGGGAGGAAGATGGGGTTGAGGGAGGGAGTGCTGAGAAAGGCAGCTAGAATTCGAGGCATTTGAAGGCTGTTATAGAAACAGTGCAGTGGAAACTTCCAAAATGATATTAAGGTGATCCCAATGAAGTCTCCGAATAAAGATGGAGACAGACTCTCAACTGGCCATCTCTTGTCATCAAATGAAGCATCCAGTACTGATACTGGGTTATGTTCAACTCAGTTGTTGGCCAAAGGAATCCCATAGAAATCTCCAAACAACCTAAGCTGTTTCCAAGATAATAGATTGCTCTCTAAAAACTGTCAAAAAGGTCCAACTGTTGAAAATAGCAATCACAAAACTAATTGAACATGGAGTGGTCTGGAGGTGCCTACATAGAATATTTACCCCTATATTCTTTTGTCTTTTTCACAAGAAGATATTCCTCATGCTAATGAAAGAGAAATGTAAACACCAATTCAGTTGCAAAATCTTTGATCTATAATCTCTCTTGCCTGAAAAATATGGCACAAAGCTTGTGGAGTAGCCAATCAATTACTGATTTGACTTAAGGCCAAATCCATGAAATGAAAAACATACTTGACACTGCTTGGGTAACCAAGAAACAGAGACTAGATAGCCCAGAGACCTAGGATAAACACAAATAATACTGGCTAAATAAATAAATAAACAAACAAACAAATAAAAGGAACAATAAAAATGACTCCAAATGATATTCCTCTATAGTAATAGATCAGTGCCTATTTAGCCATCATCAGAGAAACTTCCTCCTGCAGTAGATGGGAACAAATATATTGAGGGCCTTGGAGTTCAGCTCCTTGGACGCCCTTCAGGGTTTAGGTCAGACATTACAGTGAAGAGAAGGAAATTTATGATATCTCTAATCTGAGGGTCTACTGAAAAAAGCTCACACTCTTATTGTTCCAGTAATGTCTCTTTATTGTTCTGCTTTTCTTCTAATTTTCTTGTCCTAATTGTCTATAATTTCTTATCTCTGTTTCTCTGTTCTTATCTTTCTGCTTCTCCACATGTAGGCTAAGAATTCTCTTTTTATAGGAGGCTTGAAGCAATAAAAATAATTACAAGGGTTACCTCTCATCGGTCAAAAGCACATTCCTAGGGTAAATGATTTGGAGTCCAGCCATTTGCCATGGCAACAAAGGTTTCAAGGTTTCAGGAGTATGATTGTAACCAGAGGGAGGGGTCACAGTGCCCAATGTGACAAACTTTAGACATAGCTCTTTATCAGAAGACTTGGCAAGTAAAGAACTGGCATGCTTATCTTATGTAAATAACCTAGGTTAGACACCTGTAATTCTGACTTTGTGCATAATTGTAAAGCTTTAAAGTTGTGATCTCTTTACAAAGGACTTTAGTATAATTTGAACATGCTCTGAGGTAAAAATGAGGTAATTGTGTGCAGTTAGTCTTAGACTGAGGAGAAATTGTCATTTTCTTGTGTTAGTCTGAACAAAAGGAACAAAGCAGGTTTGTAAGTGTCCACGGTACTCATGGGACAATAGATCTAGTTATGAAGCATATCCTAGTATTTTTACCATATATCAGAATTATATAGCTAAATGAGAAGTCATCTTCCTGACCATCCACAAATATGTGTAAATATGTGTGCCCATAAGACTGAAATGTAATCATGAGATTACATTTACACATTACATGAAAATGCATAGTTTTGGGGAGATATGATAGCTGTTATTGTACCAGTGAAATTACAGATGAAACTACAATTTTCAGAGTCAGTGATCTGTAAGCTTTGCTGATAAGGTAACCCATCAGAAAATAATTCCCCTGGTGGTTGACATTTGATTTATCAATTGTCATAACTGTAATTGCATCATGGCCCACAATAGCTTATGACAATTGCTCCTGACACAAATACATGAACCACAGGCAGGCGTTATGGAGAGAGAGAGAGAGAGAGAGAGAGAGAGAGAGAGAGAGAGAGTCACTGGAACCTACAATGCTGAAAAGGATGTTCTTATCACATCCTTCCCCTCAGAGCTCATGAAAGAGAATCTGAACACAAAGGGAATTGAGAACACCATGAGAAAGTAGAACAAGATCCTCTAAATAAACATTTAGATAAAATGAGATAACAGCTCATATGACTCCCAGAGAATGAAACAGCAATCACAGGGCCAGAATTGGTTAGTACCAAATCCTTTGTGTATGTATTATAGCTTAGTATTTAGTAAAGTTTAGTATTTTTATGGGACTCCTAAATGTGTGATAGAGTGGGCATCTGGCTCTTGCTGCTTTTCTTGGAATATTTTCCTTCTGTTAGGTTGCTCTATCTAAATTCATTGTGATGGTTTTTGTTTTATGCCTTTATATTTTATTTTGTTGTTAAAAAAAAAAAGGATACTCAAGGAGCTGATAACCTGTGATGATGGGTATGGAACATAATACATAGCATTGCTTCTCATTGGTTGTTCATCTTCAAGAACTACACTCTTATATTTTCACTTCTGTATAGAAGGTAGGCACTTAAGATCTGGTGGTATTATACATTCTACCTTCCCTTGAATATCCCTCAAAGGTGGAACATTTAACTAGTTCAAATCCCCAAATGGAAGGAATGCATTTTCAGTGTAATTTGAAACTTAGTTGAATAGCAAGATCTGATGGATAGCCATTTTTACCTTCTTTGTGGCTTCTAAGAATTATTCCACAGAAGAAATTATACTCATTTTGTTGTTTGACAGGATTGTTTGGTTTAGCAGCATGCAAATACTTGATTTTCAGCATAACTGTTTCCTTGACTTCTGGCCTATCTGAAATCTCTGCTGTTAGGGTTATACCAGCATCTTTGAACATCCAAGTAATTTGAAATGTGGCCCTTTTGTTAAGATTGCCAGATGTTGGCATGTTATGTATGTACTAAACACTAATTATTATTTATAGCTAAATTTAGACCAAAACTGTATTTCTGCATTAAAAAAATAGGTAAATGGTATTACAACAAATCTAGTCAGGTGATACAAGTATCAGAATTGAGAACTATTGATACAAAAATATAGTCATAGATGGCTATTTAAAATCTTAAAGAAATAGAATTTTCAGGCAGGGGATATTCTTGACTCTATTTCCTCTGTTTCCCAATAAAAATATTATTGTTAATATAAAGACAGAATCACCATATTTTATGAATTGCACAATTTCTTTAATAAATAGAATCAAATCACATAATTAAAATAATTTAGACAGAAACTCAACATATTTTAATTAAACAAATATCCTTCAGAAGTAAGTGATTTCAATATTAATAATAGGAATCTACAGGACTGTTAACAGAGGAAGTCTGTGAGAATGTATATTACAGTAGTGTAAGAGAAAATATCCCAGGTGTGGTAATGTATGTCTGTAATCTCACCACTTTGGGAGGCTGAAGTGGCATGATTCTGAATCTACAGGCAGCCTGGATAACAAAGTGAGACTGTTTCTCAAAATAATCAAGCAAGACCCCTAGTAACTCATTACACTGTCTCCAACAATTTTTCAGTTACAGTGTGATAGTATCAGTATTGTTGATTCTGTCTTTCAGCCTCAAGGAATTCCTCCCAAGCCTGCACAGCTGATTCTTCTATTAAGTCCACCTTTCCTAGTTATTCTATTTCACTGCAGATTGCATCATAAACAAATAATAAGCCTGCTTTTTTGACACCCTGAGACACAATGTATTTGTTCCAGTTGCTAATATTACTTTAATACCATACACTTAGTCTCTATAGGAGTTCTTAATGAACTCATTTGATGTCATCCCCATCTTAGAAATGTCATGAACATTCCATTCTAGAAATTAAAATGTACAAAGAATTCCTTTAAAACTATAGTTTTATTTTTTAAAATTTTAAAAGACTTAAAATTTTTAATTTTTTGAATGATTACACTTCAAAAATCTTAGTAATTATTATTTATATAGAAAAATGAATATTTTTCTACTTTTTACTTTGTTTTTCTTTGCTTCTTACTTTTACTACAATGAAAATGCATTAATGAGTTGAAATCATATTAGAAAATAAGACTGCTAGTCAAAAACTAGTATAACTTATATAATACCAGCGAGTATAATTCTCTTTCTAATCACCATGAAGTCAAAATTATCAAAACAATTTTTCATCTCTTACACTATATTCTACATTCAGCCACACTGACTTTCAGACGTTTCTTTAAAATATTATCAAAGATCATGCAACATTCAAGAAAACTCTGCCTTATTAAATCCACAAGAATGATGTTGCAATTTGGAGATATCTCTTTACTAATAAAAAAAGAAAAACACTAAGTAAACCAGTTTTTACTGAAATAAATAGGTTTCTAGGGAAGCAGGAATCAGAAGGGTCATGCAGTTATAACTAGAAAGGGGCCAGATGTGATATCTAAGTTGGAGGATTTACACAGTCAGAATTCATATTAATACTGCGGCTTTCATAATACTGCAAGAGCTGAAGAATGTCTGTAGAATGAACAATAATGTGAGAAAATGTAATCTTTTAAGAAATTTTTTCACAAATAAAGTTAAGTTTATACTAAAAACTAGAGTGAAACCTAACAGAGTAGCTGAATTTGCAATGAGCAATTGAAAAGACATAACTGAATTAAAAAATAAAATGAATGTTTTTCTATGCAACTGAAAATACAAAAGAGTATATACAGTGACTGGTTTAATGTGAAGAACACATAAATATTGCATTGTTAAACTTATTAATAATACATGTAAAGCCTCTTAAAGTCCATAAAAAAACTTGTAAAGAAATGCAAATTTTCCAAAGACATTGGAGTATCCTTTAAAAAAAATCAAAATATAGAATTGTAACAAAAAATTAAATAGGGCAACATTTTTTCCTATAAAGTACACATTGCAAAAAAATGTATAAAATAATATAAAACTCTTCTTAGTGCGTATATCTTTTATAAACTGAGTTTAAGTCTTTTGTGGTTGTTTATAGATTTTTAAGCATGCATAGGAAACAAGCAAAGCCATCAAAATAAACTACAAAAGACATCTCTGATTCAAATTTAATTCATTAAAAATTATTGCTTCCATCTCTAATTAAACCAAGGAAAACCCAGAGTGTGTTACTTAGAATTATATTGATCCAATGAGAAGAGAGGAAGCTAAACAGTGTACAGCAAAACTCAAGGTAAAAATAAACTGTTAAACAGACTCAGTAATCCAGATAACATTCTACACTGAGCCAGAAAGTGTCATGATAATAATAATAATAATATACCCAAAAACAAAAATACTTTTTCAGATTATTTTTCTTCAAGAAGAATAAAATAAATACCTGTGAGTGCTACCCTGAATCTACCACCAAAACATCCAGACTATCCCCCACCCACACATAATCTCCCTTCCACTTGGAGTCTGTGTTCATTAAGAAATCTGAAATATGATAGCCTTGGGCAACATAGTATCTACTTCACATTGCAAATACATTTGAATTTTTGTTTTATAATATTAGATCAGGGATAAAAACTAACACGTAGAAAGCTCCTGGTGATGTTCTCAATGCTTTATGGATAATCTTTCATATAAGATATTTCATTAAACAGAGAATCATTGTGTTCTCAACATCTTATTTCTGATATGCTCACCCTGTGAAAAGCTGAGACTTTATAACCACTCCCACTGATTTGCAAATGTACTTTACATTTTTTGAGCAGAGTAAAAAGGAGAAAAAACAATTAAAAATAAAGAAGGCAACCCATGCCAAACACTACTGACTCCCTATAGTACAATGAGGCATCCTTCAAGAGTGCCCTAGAGAGGGGATTGGAGGGTGGGAGTTATGGGGCAATGAGTGGAAGGGGCTGGATGGGGTGGGTGAGAAAGAGGCTGCTGCTAGAATGTAAAATAAATAGATAAATTATTTTCAAAGGAGCATATGGCAAGTGAGAGCTAAATTCATTTGTCTCTGCTTCTGGACCACAGACACAATATGACTGGTGGTCTCAATCTTTTGTTTTCATGATTTCTTCACCATAATGACTACATCCTTGAACTATGAGACAAAATGAACTCTTTATCAAGTTGATTTTACAGGGTATTTTGTCACAGCAACAAATAGCTTTTAATAATGGAAGTGGGTTTACAAAGCTGCTCATCTAGTAGAAATTGATTAAACTATATTACTATAACAGAAACTATACCTGTATAACAAAATTAGACATTTTACATATATACATGCATATATGATACACTGATGAATAACCCTATACAGACATGTACATAATATAGAAAAATATATAAAAATTATATTTCCCCCTAAAACTATTTTCCTTTACTCTGCATTTGTTTTACTTTGTCAAACTTAGTTATTGTTTAAAATTGTTGAGTGTACAGGTTGGAGAAATGTCTCAGTTTGTAACGTGCTTGGTACTCATGCATGAAGATCTGACATCAGATGCTCAGCACCCACATTTAAAAATCAGGCATTGTGGGATGTGCCTGTATTCCCAGTGCTGGGAAGCAGGGACAGTAGGATCCCTTCAGCTTGCTGAGCAGCCAACCTAGCCAATCAATGTTCCAGGTGCAGTAAGAGAGCCTACAAAAATAAAATAAAACAAAAAGAAAAGAAAAGAAAATATGTGGAGATTGAGTAACGATGACATCAACATGAATCTCTGGCCACCAAACACACACACACATACACATGCACCTGGGCACCCAAGCATGCAAATAAAAAAATGTGGGAGTGTTCTTTGTTGTGGGATGGTCTGTATGTCCAACTGCTCTGATTGGTCAATAAATAAAACATTGATTGGCTACTGGCCAGGCAGGAAGTATAGGCAGGACTAACAAAGAGGAGAATTGAGAGAACGGGAAGGCAGAAGGAGGCACTGCCAGCCGCCGCCATGACAAGCAGCATGTGAAGATGCCGGTAAGCCACGAGCCACATGGCAAGGTATAGATTTATGGAAACGGATTAATTTAAGGTATAAGAACAGTTAGCAAGAAGCCTGCCACGGCCATACAGTTTGTAAGCAATATAAGTCTCTGTGTTTACTTGGTTGGGTCTGAGCAGCTGTTGGCCAGGCAGGAAAACTCTAGCTACAGTTCTTCAATTATTTTATTTTATTGTTGCTCTGCTTGTCTCTGTTGCTAAAAAGCCTCATGAAGAAACAAATTTTGTTTTATTCTTACTGCACTGATAGCCTCAGAAAAGTTTTTAGTGAAGAAATAACCCAAAGTGTTATATTCTCTTACCTGGGATGTATCAACAAACTTCTAGCTTTTCTTCTGTGTACAAGAAGGAAAGGTCACTACTATCCAGTTTCTATAATGTTAAAATTGAGTCATGCAGACTAAACTCTCGCCAGTGTGTGGGGAGGTGGCAGTCATTTGTTATCTGCTTCATGGACTCTGTTGGGTCAGCAGTCACCCTCTTTTCCTTCTTTATTTTTTAATTTTTGATTTTTTTTTTGTTTTCAGTACATCATGACCATAGTTTCCTTTCCCTCCATCCCTCTCCTAGATTCATTCCTTCTCTGTTTCTCTTCAGAAAAGAGCAGGCCTCCCAGGATTATACACCAAACACATCACAACAAGATAAGGCACAAACTCTCATATCAAATTTTAAATCTGTTTGATTATTCTTATTTAACTTATTAAAAAAACCCAAGAAAATATTGACCTTAACTATTGCCACAGTTTTCTTCCCCACATCTAGGTGATGGCTGTAATAACACAAATTAAGTCAACAATGTAGTCAATTAATGTGTTCAGATAAATGTGTATATGGTAAAATGTATATGTAATTGTATGTGTGTGTGTGTGACTATAAAAATATGCCAAGATGTTACTAACCATGAGAAAGATTACATATTTTATTCATTTATTACTTACCAGTTTTTAAAAATTTTTACATGCGATATTAACAGTATTTAAAAAACTTATATGTAAAATACTTTGTGTTTTATGAAACAATTTTCTTAAGTGACAATTGCATAAAGTAGCTGAAATGGAAGACTATAACATTATAAGAAGAGAAAATGTCTGTTGGATCTGTATCTGTCATTAGAGGAGTTATTGGTCATCTGTGCATGTGATCTTTTACAATGATGCACAGACTGGGCCTAAGATTAACAAAGGGAGATTCTGAATCCAAATACATAGCTTACATAATTTTGTGAATTGCTTGTAAAAGCTAACTTTTTTAGTTCTTGGAATTCTGGAAAAGCAAAAAACACTCGTTTGAATATCTAATGTGCTTATCAGTATTAGTCCTGGAAGCCTCTTGACCCATTCTATCAGGATACTTGGAAAATTTTGAACAAAATATATACTCAATTTTTAATTTTAATGTTATTTAAATATTTTAATATATTATTTATTAATTAAAATGATAATATTATAAAGTACAAAGAAATTAACTTAAAATAATATGTATTTCTATATATGAAAGCATCTGTACATGTTTCATAGAAGACATTAAAGAAACACAACACAAATGTTTAAACTTATTTCAATTACCAAGACTAAATTTCAAGCAAAAAGTTAAAAACTATCCTTATGTTGAAGGATAGGAAAATGAAATGAGAAGACAGAAGACTGGAATAAAAATTCCTATGGAGAAGACATCAGTGGGAATAACATTAAAATCATAGATTCTGGTATTTTACAAATGATAAAGGAATGTGGAAAATAATTTTAATTGGAAATCATTAGCCAAGAAAAGTGCAAAATGTCAGAGGAGGAAAAACAGAAACTTGAATAAAGAGAAACCATCAAGTCTATATAATATACATCAAGTTTTACATGGACTCTTGTCCATGTTATTTTTAAATCTGTGTAGTGTATAGGATTATTCTTCAATGTTTAGGAAAGTATCCTAATGTGACAAAAATTCAGCATGTTCTGCTCTCATATATGGCAGAACACTCCTGATCACAATGCCAATCTTTTTAAAAATTTTATTTAAATAACACTTTTTTTGCACACCAATCAGTTTCCCCTACCTCCCCTCCTCCCAGTCATCCTCTCCTTTGCCACTTTCCCATCTACCCCTTCCCCCTCCCACTACTCATCTGTCTCCATTCAGAAAGGGTCAGTGTTGATGTAACCAATCGTCTTATTAAATAAGAAACACAGAAACAATGTAAAAGAGAAAGCCGAGAGGTCAGAGCTCAGAGCTAAAATCTCACCCTTCCGCCTGCGGTGTCCCAGCTTCCCGAAAGAGACCTATTTCCTGTCTGTTCGTCTATTTATAGTATTTTGTTCTGCCTTCTCATTGGTTGTAAACCCAAACACGTGACTGCCTCATCACTGTCTGAATGTACAGCCCCCTAGGTCTTAAAGGTATATGTCTCCAATGCTGGCTGTATCCCTGAACACACAGAGATCTATGGGATTAAAGGCGTGTGCCACCACCACCACACTCTTGCTTTGGCTCTAATAGCTCTGACCCCCGGGCGACTTTATTTATTAACATACAATCAAAATCACATTTCAGTACAATTAGAATACCACCACATTTCCCCTTTTCTATTTTAATAAAAAAAAGCAAAAGGTTATAACTAACAAAAGAAAAACTATATACAAAAGTACAATAACTATATACAATATATACAAGTAATAAATACCTAACCAGGTATTTGACAAATCAGAGAAATAATTCTATTATCTATCCTATTTTGGTAAATCTAAGATGTATCTAATGCACTTTCTATCCTAATTAATTTTCAACTATAACTAACTAATCTTCAACCATAACTAACTAATCTTCAACTCCCTCAGAGACCCAAGAAGGGAATAATATTAGCTAACAAAAATAAAAACAGGAAGTGCATGCAAGCAACTTACAAAAAATTTGTGAGTTGACAGAAACAGCCAGCTGCCTGGGCAGTCACCTGAGGTTTCTCCGCAGTGTTGGGGCATCATCTTCAGCCTATAGGCTTAGTGTATCTGACAGACTCATTTGTGATGTAGGATGTACACAAGGTCAACAGTTCAACCTCACATTGGGTGAGAGCAGTCCACGTACCAGAAACACCTGAATTCCACTAGTGTCCTGTCATGATTCAGGATTTTAAATTCTGGAAATTGTTGACAGTTTTTAAATTCAGCTGTCCATTCTTCTTGGCTGTGTATATATGGCTTCATCTCAGCATCCCCTTCTTCTCCACATCCCTCTATTAAATGCCAGTCTACTTTCGAGAGGCATGAGCTTTCAGCTGCTGTTCCATTGTACAACAGAAGCCATCGGCCCTCTGCCTTTTAAGCTGCCTTCGAAGAAAAGGGCACCGTACCTTTTCCAGATGTGAAGGCCACTTCAGGGATGAGGCCATATTGTCCTGGCCTCAGAAGATGCCTTTTGATAAAGCCATAACCACACTTGTTTTGGCAAGAATCAGTAGTCCCTTTTTTCGTGTTCTGTCTGTCCATTTTGTCCTGTTGATTCGAGGATACTTTGTTGTCCAGTGGCTAATTTTTGCCACAATGAAAGTTGACTCCATATGCAGTTTCTTCAATGCCCATATTTTCTCTGAATTAGATTGGTACTGCCAGGAGCCGACATGTCTCAAAAAAGAAAAATTTTCTAAGTTATTAAAACATTTTAAATGCCATATTCTGTAGATCTCTGAAGGGTTTGAAGATGACCTGTCTAAAACATCTCTGCTCAATTTTTAAAACATATCTAATATGACTACAAGTTCTATTGTAATGTCTAACTACTAACTTTCATTTCTTTATATCCTAATAGTTGATAATAATAACATTCAAGGATCAGAAATTTGCATTACATTGTTAAATGAATGGTATAAATACAATCAGAAATATACATATAGCATTTTCTAACAATATCAGTTTCAAATTTGTATACAATATAAAATAATCCAATCCAATGTAAAGTATTTAAAACTAGTAATTGTCTTTTTCATTTCTTTCTTTCTTTTCCTTCCTTTTTTTTTAAACAAGAACCTTAAATCTAATCTCCTTTGCTTAGCCTTTTTCCTAACCCTTGACAATAACTTGTAACCAACCCCCCTAAATATTGAAAATTATCCCAGACCCAAAACCCATTAAAAAGTCCAAAAAACCACCCACCCAACACCATCTCTTTGGGAATGTGGGCATCGTATTCTTAAAATTGCTTCCTGCTGGGTATGGGCGAAGTTTTCTTTATCCTGAAAGAAAAATTTTAGGTTAATTGTCAAATTCTAGGAGAGGTAACTATATCCTTCATTATCCAGTCTGTGTATAATGCCAAAGTTCAGGGTTTATCTAAAGCCCTTATTCAAGTAGTCTTTGAGACTGGATCATCTCAGCTAGTCATCTCAAAATTGCTCTGAGCACCTTGTAGTTCAAAGCTGATCTGTGGATGATGTTTGTCAGCTTAATGATATTATTATTGTCCATGTGGAATTGTTGTTGTTGTGGGGTCCCATCTTCTTTCTGGAGACTTCAGTTGATGTTAGGCCTGGCCATGATTTCCTGCAGAAAACTGATAAGAGACTCGAACACAAAAACATATATATGCAGCTAGCCTTTTTTCTAGAATTAGTTAGTACTCTATATGACCATTCATATCTAAACAAAGTTTAAAATGTATATATATCTATATATCTATATATGTTAATCTTGTAAATTTTGATATAAAATTCATACTTTAAGAAAAGTTTAAAGAATCAGAATAGAATCAAAAGAGTTGAGATTAGTAATAGAATAGTCCCTTAATTAATTTTGCCTTTGTCCTGTACCATAGCAGAAGATGGCTCATTTATTCTGGCATGATACAGGGAGTTTACATTTTCCTTTTAACAACTTGCTTGAGTTTAAAGAAGGAGAGAGCCATTCTCCAACTCCAAAGTCAGCTTTAAATTTTAATTGAACTGGGACTATTAGAAGACCAATAGTGTTAAATCTTTAGAGAAAAGCAGAAACAAACATTTAGGAAGGCATAAAATTTTTTAGATAATATATACCCATACACCGTTTCATTCTGTTTCTTGGGAGAGATGATTTGTCCCTTTTCTTCAGTTGTCTCATTTGTCCAGTGTTCTTCGGATTCCTTAACCTTCATTCTCCTAAAAGACAAAAACAAAAACCTTTCCCCAAGACTAATTTTGGGGATGTTTCCTTTTGACACGTTATTATATGATTAAATGAAAAGGCATGTGTTATTGATACAAGTAAGTTTAAATTGGATGTTCATGCTGGTTGATGAACTATCACCTCCTTTAATTAAGAGGTCTCTCTTGTTCAAATCAAACCTTTATCAATTTTGATGGTACCCACAGCTTATCTTCTCCTGTAGAAACAAAAGCAAAACCTCATCCCCAATGTAATACATACCCTGATTTCCATTCTGAGGTCAGCACATCCTTAAAGTATATAGGCTGATTTAATTCTGTAGTTTTTTCTATTATCCAATGTCTCTCTGCAGCTGTTGTTCCTTTCTCATTGGCATTCAGAAAATTCAAAGTTAGAAGAGCATTATGCAGTCTATTTCTGGGGTTTTGTTACCCATTTCTGTTTATTTAGCATATCCTTTAGAGTCCTGTTTGATCTTTCTATAACTGCTTGACCTGTAGGATTATGTGGTATGCCTGTAATATGCTTTATATTGTAATAAGCAAAAAACTGTTTCATTTTAACAGAGACATATGATGGAGCATTGTCAGTTTTGATTTGTGCAGGTATACCCATGATGGCCATAACTTCTAGCAAATGAGTGATTACAGAATCAGCTTTTTCAGAACTCAAAGCAGTTGCCCATTGAAATCCTGAATAAGTATCGATAGTGTGGTGTACATATTTCAATTTTCCAAATTCTGCAAAGTGAAACACGTCCATCTGCCAGATTTCATTCCTCTGAGTACCCTTTGGGTTACATCCTGCTGGTAATGGCATCTGATTGTAGAAGGAACAAGTAGGACATTTCTTTACTATTTCTTTGGCTTGTTGCCAGGTTATGGAAAAATCCTTTTTTAAACCTTTACTATTAATGTGATGTTTTTTATGAAATTCTGAGGCCTCCAGCACATTTCCTATCAATAATTTATCAATCTCATCATTGCCTTGTGCTAGAGGGCCTGGCAGACCAGTATGGGATCGAATGTGAGTTATATATGAAGGATGATTCCTTTTCCTGATTGTATCTTGTAATTGAATAAATAGTGAAGTTAATTCTGAAGCATCAGGAATAAATTCTGCAGTCTCAATATGTAACACCACTCTTTCAGCATACTGAGAGTCAGTTACTATGTTGAGAGATTCTGAAAAATCCATTAATACCAACAGAATAGCATACAATTCTGATTTTTGAACTGAATTATATGGACTTTGAACCACTTTACTTAAATTTTCTGATTTGTAACCTGCCTTTCCTTCTTTGTTAGCATCTGTATAAAATGTACGAACTCCAGATATGGGTTTTTGCCGTACAATTCGAGGCAAGATCCAATCAGCTCTCTTTATAAGATCAATTCTATTACTTTTGGGATATTTGCTGTTAATTTCTCCCAAAAAATTACTGCAAGCTCTTTGCCAAGGTTCACTTTCTGTCCATAATTTTTCAATGTCCTCCTTAGTTAATGGTACGACAATTTCTGCTGGGTCTATGCCTGCTAATTGACAAAGTCTCAATTTTCCTTTGTACATTAAGACAGAGATTTTTTCCACATAAGTTTTTAATTTTTTATTTGGTTTATTTGGTAAAAATATCCATTCCAATATAATATCTTCCCTCTGCATTAATATTCCAGTAGGAGAACGCCTAGAAGGTAAAATAACCAAAATGCAATCCAGCTTTGGATCAATACAATCCACGTGTCTTTCATGCACTTTCTTTTCTACCAAGGCCAATTCTTTTTCAGCTTCAGGTGATAATTCTCTTGGACTATTTAAGTCCTTGTCACCTTCTAAGGTTTTGAACAAATTAGTCAGTTCATCATTTTTTACCCCAACAATAGTTCGTAGATGAGAAATATCTCCAAATAATCTTTGAAAGTCATTAAGAGTCTGTAGTCTATCTCTCCGAATTTGCACCTTTTGGGGTCTAATTTTTTGTAGCTCTATTTTATATCCTAAATAATTAATAGAATCTCCTTTTTCTATCTTTTCAGGAGCAATTTGTAATCCCCAGCAAGGCAAAATTTTCTTTACTTCTTCAAACATTATTTCTAAAGTATCTGTATTTGAGTCAGCTAGTAATATATCGTTCATATAATGATAAATTATAGATTTAGGAAATTTTTTATGTATCACTTCCAATGGCTGTTGTACAAAGTATTGGCACAGAGTTGGGCTATTCAACATTCCCTGTGGGAGGACCCTCCATTAAAATCTTTTAACTGGTTGAGAATTATTATAAGTAGGCACTGTAAAAGCGAATCTTTTTCTGTCTTCTTCTTGTAAGGGTATTGAAAAGAAACAGTCTTTTAAATCAATAACTATGAGAGGCCATCCTTTTGGTAACAGAGTAGGCAAAGGAATTGCAGATTGTAGAGAGCCCATTGGCTGAATTACTTTGTTAATTGCTCTAAGGTCTGTTACCATTCTCCATTTACCAGATTTCTTTTTAATAACAAATACAGGAGAATTCCAAGGGCTGGTTGATTCTTCAATATGCTGAGCATTTAACTGTTCTTCTACCAGCCCTTCTAAAGCCTGGAGTTTCTCTGTTGTTAAAGGCCATTGTTGGACCCATACAGGCTTGTCTGTTAACCATTTTAAAGGGAGAGCTGTTGGTGTCTTTGGAAGATCATCAGTTATTGTGCCCTGTTCTTGTATAATATGGATGGCTGGTGACCACTCATTAGAACAATATCTTCTAATATTTCTCTCAGTAACCTGTGTTAGTTTATGATTTGTTTCTGAGATTGGAGGGATGTTAATTTGAGTATTCCATTGTTGCAACAAGTCTCGACCCCACAGGTTCATAGTTATGTTAGCCACATATGGTTTTAATTTTCCTCTCTGTCCTTCTGGATCTATACATTAGAGCCATCTTGCACTCTGTTTCACCTGAGATAATGTCCCAATTCCTAACAGTTGAACGTTTACCTCCTGAAGAGGCCAAGTTGGATGCCAAAATTCTGGTGCAATTATTGTAACGTCCGCACCTGTGTCTACCAGACCAGACAACAAAACACCATTTATTTTTATCATTAATTTTGGTCTTTGTTCATTAATAGAAGTTTGCCAAAAAATTTTTTTTATGTTTTCTCCTGAATTTTCTATTCTCTCTGTTTCATCAACCTGAACAGCATGATTTATTCCAATAGGCATTTGGTTATGTAATTGCTCTCCAGAGCAGGGATTTCCTCTATGGCTGCAGGAAAGGTTTGAACTGGATTTGCACTGGGGGCCTGCGCGAGGCCCCTCTGGGAGTTTCCCGAAGACTGAGGCAAAGGATTACCCTGTCTGTCCTTTGTTGATCTACATTGGTTGGTCCAGTGTTTTCCCTTACCACACCTTCGGCATACTCCAGAAGGAAGGGGCATTCTGTTGCCATTGTTCCTTGAAGAAACATTGTTTCTCGGAATGACCTGTCTACAGTCCCTTTTCAAATGTTCTTGCTTTCCACATCCAAAACATCTAACACTCCTCAAACCTTTTGCAATTACTTCTCCTACCCATGTATCATCATGCTTATCAGCTTCAACATTAATTTTTTCTCTAATCCAATCTTCCATAGGTGCAGATCTTGCCCTTAATGGCCTGATTATTCTTTTGCATGCTGCGTTCGCATTCTCAAAGGCCAAAGATTCAATTATTGCCTTACCAGCTTCTGAATCCGAGACCATTCTCTTTACTGCTGAAGCCAGCCTTTGTAAAAAATCTGTAAAAGACTCTTTTGGGCCTTGCATCACCTTTGTAAATGACTCAGATTTTTTTCCTGGTTCCTCAACTCTGTCCCATGCATTCAAGGCTGCCGTTCGACATAAAATTAGGGTTTGGACATCATATAAACATTGTGTTTGTACTGAAGCATATTGGCCTTCTCCAATAAGCTGATCCTGGCAAACTTGTATTCCTTTATCCCTCCATTGTTTTTCTATGTTTTTAGCCTCCTCCTTAAACCAGGTCAGAAATTGAAGTCTCTGGCTGGGTTCCAGAACACCTTGTGCAAGGTCCCGCCAGTCCTGTGGTACTATCCTATTATATGTTGACCAAGAGTTTAACATTTGCTTTACATATGGGGAATGCATGCCATAAGATACTATTGCCTTCTTAAACCTTTTTAAATCCAACATTTCAATTGGAGCCCAAATATTTTGTGTAGCCATTTGATCAGGCATCTGCTGTACGGTTACAGGATAAATTAAGGGTGACTGTGTGAAAACAGGCTTTCTTTCTGCAACCTTATGATCCTGACTTGAAACAACTTCACTGTTAATTTCTTCTGTCTGAATTTTTACAGGTTTAGCAAGTTCTTCTAAAGCTGTTATCCTGGCACTTAAATTGACTATCTTTTTAAATATTAAAATGTGTATTAGCATAGTGATAAGGTGCATAATTCCACCAATACTAATATTATATAGTTGTTCCATTGTCAGACTGCCTAAAATTTCGAGCAAAAACCAATTTTCTTCCAATGTACACATAAAACCCATTTGTTTTTTAATGTAGAAAAAAATTCTCTTTTAGATAGTTTCCTTTAAAATATCTGATATGTTATGACTTACCAAATCTGCGTAGAACAGTAGAAATCTGAGGGGATTTTCAAAACAGCCACCTAGTGTCCCAGGTGTAAATCCAAAGAGAAAGAGATTGAGAGAGAGAGAGAGAGAGAGAGAGAGAGAGAGAGAGAGAGAGAGAGAGAGCACAAGCAAGAAAGCGTAGCTGGCTAAAGCTTAAATGCAGCCACGTGTTCCCTCTTGTGCCTAGTCAAGGCTTGGGTCTGGCTTCCTTAAGCTCCGACCACGTGCGTTGGCTTTACAGGCAGGGCCCTGTTCGGCAGGGCAGGTCTGAGTTGTTTGTAGCACCTGTAACACCGGCTTTAAGCAAGCAGGATTTAAGCAAGCAGCTCAGTTAGTCCGGCCTGAGGCCAAGGACTAGGGGGCCGCCGCTCGGACTAGGAAGCCGGTGCTTGGACTAGGACGCTGGCCACCCGGTCTGCCGCCCTTGCGGGAAAGCGGACCTGCCGCCAAGCCAAGCAGTTTTTAATGGATTCTTGTCACGTTGGGCGCCAGATGTTGATGTAACCAACCGTCTTATTAAATAAGAAACACAGAAACAATGTAAAAGAGAAAGCCGAGAGGTCAGAGCTCAGAGCTAAAATCTCACCCTTCCGCCTGCAGTGTCCCAGCTTCCCAAAAGAGACCTATTTCCTGTCTGTTCATCTATTTATAGTATTTTGTTCTGCCTTCTCATTGGTTGTAAACCCAAACACGTGACTGCCTCGTCACTGTCTGAATGTACAGCCTCCTAGGTCTTAAAGGTATGTCTCCAATGCTGGCTGTATCCCTGAACACACAGAGATCTATGGGATTAAAGGCATGTGCCACCACCGCCACACTCTTGCTATGGCTCTAATAGCTCTGACCCCCGGGCAACTTTATTTATTAACATACAATCAAAATCACATTTCAGTACAATTAGAATACCACCACAGGTCAGGGCTTGAGCAAAGCAAGGCACATCAAGTTGAGGCAGGACTGAGCTCCTCTCCTTGAGTCAAGGCTAGGCAAGGTAATCAAACATGGAGAACAGGTTCCCAAAAGCCAGCTAAGCACCAAGGAGAGGTCATGATCTCACCACTAGGAGCCCCACAAAGAGACCAAACTACACAATTGTCACACACATGCAGCACACCTAGGTCAGTCCCATGGAGGTTCCCCAACTCTTGGTCCAGAGTCTATGAGCTCCTATGAGCCCAGGTCAGTCATCCACATCATGACTCCCTGGCTTATACAATCCCTCCACCCCTTCTTCAACAAGACTCCCCAAGCTCAGCCCTGTGCTTGGCTGTGGATCTCTGCATCTGCTTCCATCAGTTACTGGATAGATTATCTCTGATGACAGTTAGAGTAGTCACAAATTTGATTACAGTAGAAGGCCAGTTCAGGCATCCACTCCATTCTTGCTGGAGTCATCCATATGGATTCCTGGAGGTTTCCCTGGTACCAGGTTTGGCCCTAAACCCAAAATGTGTCCCCCATCAAAATACCTCTTTGGTTGCTCTGCCCCTCCATTCCACCTCCAACCTGCCTCTCACACCCATCCCTCCCAACCTGCTCCCACAAGTTCCCATCCCCCCATTCCCCCTCCTCTGCCCCCCAGTTCACACAGGAGATCCCCCTCCATTTCTCTTTCCAAGGGAAATACATGCATTCCTCTCTGGGCCCTCATTGTTATCCAGCCTCTCTTGGGCTGTGGACCTTAAGTTGGCTACCCTTTATAATAATTCTAATATCCACTTGTGAGTGAGTACACACCATGTTTGTCTTTCTGGGTCTTAGTTATATTACTCATAATTAGTTTTTTAGTTCCACTGTCATTAAGACAATCTTAAACACTATCAGATTTAATATCCCTGCTTATGAATACTTTTATAAAAATCTCATTTCTCTACAGGAACAAAAGTCATAGGCTATACACAGTCTCTAAGACATTTGAATTTTTAAAACTCAATACAGCACCTATACCCAAGATTTAACATAAAGAAGAAACAAAGAGAAAGTGATATTTAATAAAATATCATATATTTCTATATGTAAATGTAGGAGCATAACTGTGTGCTGGAAGCTGTCATGGTCTCATTTGATATTGAGCTCTATCATTAAGAGTAAATATGAGTATACAAGATCATATGTAGAGACACTGCAGGAAAGTGAAAGAGCAAAGATAAGGGCATGCACTTGAAAACCTGTATTAGAAAAGACATAATAAAGTGCATTTATTCGTATATTATCAAAGATAAAAATCATTTCAATTAAAAAGGGGACAAAAACAAATTAAAGGCTGTCAAAATAGAAAATATGAAGAGAATGATATTATTGTGGACAAGCTGTACAACCTACATAAAAATGTCTTGTGAGAGGTTGAACCCCACCTTGGTCTGCTGGCAGCAGTCCAGAGGGTGCCTAGACCAGTCTACTCTGGTGACCAGCCTAGCAAATAACCTAGCTGTCATTATAGAGCCTTTGTCCAGTGACTGATGGAGGCAGATACAGAGATCTGTGGCCAGACACCAGGCTGAGCTCCGGGAATCCAATTGATAAGAGAGAGGAGAGATACTGCAGGTGAGGGACGTCGAGATCATGATGGGAGGATGTGCAGAGATGACTGGCCACACTAGTGGAAGCCCATGAACTATGGATTGGTGGCTGTGGAGCCCCCATGGGACTGGACTAGGCCCTCTGGATACGCAAGATGGTTGTTTGGCTCGAACTGGTTGGGGGGGCACCCAGACAGGGAGATCAGGATCTGTCCCTGGTACATGGGCAGACTTCTGGGAATCCAGTGCCTGTGGTGTGACACCTTGCACAGCCTTGGTGCAGTGGGAAGGGGCTTGGACCTGCCTATGCTCAGTGTGCTGGGCTCTGCTGACTCCCCATGAGAGAACTAGATTTGGGGGATGTGGGGATGTGGGGATGTGGGGTGGCTTGGGAAAGAGGGCTGGGGGGTGGGAGGAGGGAGGAGGGGGATCTGTGGATAGTTTGTGGAGTGAGTAGAAAATTTCTTAATAAAGAAAAATGAAAAAAAAATGTTTTGTGAGACTTTGGAAAGTTGTAGTCTAGGAGCTAATCATTGAATGGGACCCCCTCACACACTGTCACCTTAGAAGCCACATACAAAAATTAGGTGCATTTGCTATTATTCTGACAAACTCCAACCTTCCCACAAATTTCCAAAGAGCCCTACCTAATTATTTCCTGTCATCTTCCAATTACATGTAATTACTTCCATAAGCAAGGCTTCTGTATACCAGCTTAAACTCCACCCCAACACCCACCCACCCACCCCAGAACAGCTCAGTTCCCCTGACAGACAGCCCTTCTCATCACAGTACTTAACTGAATTTGATTCAGTTTTTCAAAGTCTCATTTCTAATTAGGATGGAAATCCCATGAGGAAGGCAATTGGCTGTCTTCATCACTGTGCAATAACTGATGCCTAGCACTGCACTTGGCACGTCACATATGTTAGATATGCTTTCTTCTGCTAATTTCCAATGCTGTTTACTTGCTCTGCTTTTTTGTTTTCCTTTAAGCCAAGTGTGGACTTGTTGATTAAAATGAATAAATAATGTTAATGATGACAGAACTGAATAAACAAAAGGTGGGATTTTTTTAGCTTAAAAATGTAATAAAACATTATATGTCTAGCAACTTGTTAAATTATATACTATGAAGAAACCAAAATAAGCAAGATATGAAAATATTTACAGGTTTTAAAGTGATTTATCTTCATCTATTGAGTAAAATAATTATGAAAATATTGTCAAGCAGAGATGGCTACAGTGATTTAGAACCAAAGAGAACAAAGATCAATATATATATATATACATATATATATACATATATATATACACACACACACACATATATATATATATATATATATATATATATAAAACTTGAAATTTCTGAGGAAAATTCCAGCAAAATTTTTAAAACTTTAAAAAAAATATTTAAAATTGCCTTATATAAATAGAAAATTAATAACCTAATTACATGAGCTATATCTTCCACCTATCCATCAGTTAATTTGATGGAAGGGACCTGGCTCTGACACATATTAATAAGTCCATTCATTATTAGTTATTAAATTTTATACTTTATTTAGATTTCCTCATTTTCTTTCTCCATTACAGGATTCTCACCAGAATACCATATTGTGTTTAGTTGTCATGATTCCTAGCTTCCTTTAGATTGGGACATTTCTCAGAATTTTTTTTATTTCTAATAATATTGAGAGTTCTGAGGAGTGTTGGTATTGAATAAAATGGTTCCTCATTTGATTAGCTGATTTGTTTCATATGATTAAGCTGGAGCCATACACTAGATGATGAAGTCCTCAGAGTCAGGAGCTCTACCCTCAGAATGCATGCTACCAACATGACACAACCATTAAAATTGCTTACCTGAGCAGCTAGTTGTGTTAGAGTTTCCACATTGTAGATACTCTTCCTCTTCCATCCCATTCCTTGATTTGTTCTTGGAAGAAGTCCCTATACTTAGCCCAAATTTAAGGACTGAGGTGCTACACTCCAAGACCTTAAGAACAATTATCTACCTAAATTACTTGGAATTGTTCTGTTCCAAAGATTTGTTCATTCTCCTAAATTTACTTCAGTACAGTGCCATGCATATTTATTTTATACTTGAAAATCTAATCTAATCTTTTTTTTTTTTTTTTTTTTAATTTTAATGCTCAGTTGTTTCAGTCTGCCCAGTAGAAACCCTCTCAGTTAGGGCCTTTTCATGTGCTTCCATCAAGATGATTTTCTGTTTTGGTCTGTTGCTTTAATCCAGTTTTTGTTTGCCTTTCCAGAATTCCTTGCATTCTCTTGATACAAGTTATTATGGACTCACCTTGTGTATTTCAATTCCTGTCACAGTAATTTTCCCAAGAAACTCTGGTTTCTATGATTGGTAAATAACTAGAAATCAAGATTTTTTTGGTTTTGTTTGTTTGTTTGTTTGTTTGTTTTTGTTTTTTGAGACAGGGTTTCTCTGTGTGGCTTTGCGCCTTTCCTGGAACTCACTTGGTAGCCCAGGTTGGCCTCGAACTCACAGAGATCCGCCTGCCTCTGCCTCCTGAGTGCTGGGATCAAAGGCGTGCGCCACCACCGCCCGGCTGAATCTGATCATTATTAAAGGGTATCATTGCCTATAAGGCATCTTAACTGGCAGCAAGAACATATATGTGTTCCTTATAAATCATCCAGAGACACATCTATATGCATGCATACTGAGTAAAACATGAGTTTATCCAAATATCTCTAGCTGATCCATCACATTTCATTTGAACCTCCTCCAGTGTTCATCTACAGTACCTGTCACCTGTCAAACACTATTCAATTTCAATTTCAATATTTATTTTTAATTCATAATCATTGACACATACCCAAAATGTATTACTCACAGCTATAACATATAAGCACAAATAGCTAAATGTTGAATTGACCGATAAATAACCTAATTAATGTCTTGCTTACACTGTAGCTTTCAAGTTTAATCATTTATTTTAAATAAATGCAGCTAATGTAATTCTCAGTAGACATAAATTTATATTAATGTCCTCCAACTTTTCTTGGTATACAAGATATATAATAAGTCTATAACTGTCATTTAAGAATGATTACGGACACTATGCAAGATCTTGTTTAATGAAACAAATTATTGCCGTTTTCAACAATAGATGTGTAGATATCATCCTCACACATCAAGATTTAAATATCTTCTTAGCTTAAAATATTAACTTCAGAGATTAGAAATGAATAAAGAAACACAGCATTTCTGTTTCCTTCAACTACTTTGCCACCAAAATGCTATTCTAATTTTCAAGAATGAACTGTGGAGAAAATCAATCTCTTGTAGAGTTGTGCAATCAGTGTAATTGAACAAGTTAACCTCTAAAATGGCAGCATTGTGTCTCTTGCTTGCTTCATCCCATTGGCCAGACACTATTAAGATGTGTCTATATTAGTTATTATATTAGTTATTTATATATATTAGTTATTTACATCCTTCTCACCAGACAACTGCATGTATAATACTATCTACATCATAGTGATGAGGGAAATGAAACTTAGAGGAGTTGAACAACTGATTTAAAATTGAATAACCCATAAAAAGCCATACTCTCGGATTCCAAAAGTTGTAAGTCTCCATGGCAGATATGGTGATTCAAAGAGCATCTTGAGAAATCATTGTCCACATATGTATACCCTGTTTCTATTTACACACGCAGAGACAATTTTGGAATAGAAAAATAATGTATGTACTATATCCTTAATTGTACTTGGGACCTTACATAATGAATAAACTTAAGTACCCCAAAGAAGTAATTTTAGAAAATTATTAGCAAAAGTCGGTGACATCTCAACATGCATTTAAATAACTTTTAATTCAAAATGGGAAAAAAATGGCCAAGCAAAGTAGAGATTTCAAACTTCACTAAGACTTTTTAGTGTTATTTTCTTTAAAATACTATAGGGAATGTGAATAGATAAAGGATAGTTTCAGCATTAGAAACAATATAAATAATTACTACAATGAGATAATTTTAATTACTACTTGCTTATAGTCTAAATACTTTTAATTTCTTTGTTTTTCATCTCTTGAAAAATGGCTTGTAATTTTTCTGGGACAAAGCAGAATGAAAAATGCTTAAATAAATAAAAATGTTTCTCTTCATGCAATTGTTTAAACAACCTAATTGTACTAAAAACTTTGAAGGAGAAAACATATCAACTATAAAATGTGAAGTCTTCAAGTGAATTAAAAATACGTTTCAAATTTTGATTTGTTTTATGAATAAAGTAGATCTTAATAAAAGATCTGCTTTAATGATACAACTGTATCTTTTTTAAAAACTGAAGAAGGAATAATAAAAGTAAAGGGAATGAACATGAACAAAGATGACTATATTTTTCTTAAAGGCTGCATCAGAATGTCTGTGTGTTTAGATGCTATGGTTTGGTTATGTCTATAATTTGTAAGGAAGCCTTTGTTATATAAACTTACCTTCCTATATTTTAACCAATCCTACAATTTAAAATACCTGATCAAAGGTAGAACAAGAAGGATTTCTAACATTTAATATTTTCACAAATAAATGAGGCACACTAAATACTTGTCACATGCAAAGAGGCCCACCATAAATATTCAGTGGCTCACAGACACCCCAGGTTAGCCCCTCCTGTGGTTATACTGAACTTTTGAAGGTAGAAGGTAGCAGCAGAATCTAAAGCATTCATTGCAGACACTGTCTTAATGGAAGAATCTTGCTAAATGGCATTAAAAAAAAACCTTGTATAATAATAAAGGACCAGCTTTAATATTATGTTTCCCAGGGGCTCAGGAGAGAAATTAAGAATGGCACAATTATTTTCAGGAAAATAATTTAAGTACACCAAGCTCTTAGTCTAATCATGTATTCTTCCATGTCTTTTTATCCCTTCTCCCATGCCCTGGGAATCTCAGTATATATACACTTAGAAACAGTAATCCCTTGGCAGTACAAAGCCAGGCTTCTAGGGTGAAATGGAGGAGTGATAAGAATCAAATAGAGGGGCAGTGATTGTTAATTTACATTTGCAACCCAAAAGGGAAGTGATTAATGGGGAAATGAAGTAACTAAAGGCTAAATTTGTGTAATAGCTAAGAAGAGGGATATTATGTGGTCAACTATAATCTTAAATATGATTGGTAGAAAATGTTAAGAATCTATAAGTTGCTAGGTCAATGGGTGAAAATAAAACTGCCTTCTTTTTTCTTGTGGCTCTTATCTGTCCAAGTTATCTGTCATTTTTCTTCAGGGTGAGGGAAAGAGTGCTCAGTTGCTAGGCAATCTTTGCACAGGTAGGTACCTCTGGTGATAGTTAAAGGGAGATCTGGAACTAGAGGTAAAATTTGGGAAAGGAGAAAGTTAAGCTTAATTAGCACATCTGTCTGTCCTGGGTAATTATTTGCCAGTGTAAATCTTTTCCATCTCCAACATATGGTCTATTCTTTAAAGTCTGGGAAATTTCTCAGATAAGGTATTTTCATCCAGGAGAATGGCTCTGGCAGGATGTAGCTAATGATGATAATTACAGGGAGTCTAGAAATTGGGATTCTGGCTATATGCTGTTATTAGTGTAGAAGATTATCTAAATATTCCTAGAAGTGGTAGGGTAAAGAATTAGAGGTTTATAAAGTTAGTGAGGGCTGTAAGAAAAGGAGGATCTGAGCTAAATTGTACAAAGCTATTGCTTAAGGCTCACCTGACCTAGGTGGTGTCCCCATGTGGAGTTTACCTTAATTTGGGAGACTTATTATGTGGTAGTTTGGACTGTTATTTCTGTTAGTCCTTGAATGTGGCTAAGGGAGATATGTGACTCCAGTGCTAAGAGGAGAAGAAACGAATGGGCCTGAGGGAGGGAAGTTTTTCCAGAGGTTGTTCTTCAAAGAGTCAAATAGTGATCAGTCCACACTGTTAGCAATTTATAGGAAAAAATCAATTGGGAAAACTATGAAGGCACACATAATACTCATTGCAGAAGATAACTGATATATAACTAGCCAAATAACACCAAAAGCTCCTTGGAATTTGGCTTCCTCTGAAGGGATTCCTTGATCCCTTCAGGTAATGGCTTTGCCATAACCAGCTGAGTTCTTATAAAATATTCTTGTGGCCCGTAGCAAAAGAAGATAATGGTTGCAAACATGGGTAGAGATGAAAAATCCAAATATAAAAATCATAATCAAGCCATATTACTGTTAACCTGCCTCCTTCTTTATTGGAATCAGCTCATTGTCCATGACCAGGGAGCTGTATTGAGGTTGAAACAAGCTCTTTTTAGTTGCTCTTCTCATGAATGTTTGACTATGTTATAGTTGACCATAACCCAGAATATGTTGTCCAGTTGTGTGTGTGCTGGCTGAAAAGGTGGTCACTTGCCCTTTGGCACTGTTAAGTCCATGAAATACAGCTATTGTAACACAGGAATATATTTTTAAATAACCTAAATTTAAGGAGTAACATGTGGCTAGTGATTACCACATTAAATAGTACTACTCTATTAAACAACTATTGTTTTATATCTTTTGGGAAAAAAAGATAGGTTCACTCTTTAAATTTCAATTATAAAAACCTTTATTTACATTATAGATGAGTATAAGTAACTTAAGCTCACCAGATTCTTTTATTCCTAACATCCTTTAATAAATATTTTATTTATCAGGCATATATTATGTAAAATACTGGTTGGGTAGCTAGATCCGTCTTTTAAAGGGTAAAAGTAGTCATAAGATTAAGACATCCTCAATCATTAAGGCAGTGCAAATTCAAATTACACAAATAATCTATTTCACCCAAAGTGCCTACATGCAAACAACAAAACATAGATTCAGTAGGCTATAAATATAGGCTATAAATATATAAATATAGCCTACTGAATATAAATATATAACTGTGCACATATAGTATATATATATATGTAACAATAATAATAAAAGAAAATAGGATATTAACTTAAGCGTGGAGAACATGGGGGAGGCTGAAGAGAGCAAAGGGAAGGGGAAAAAGATATATTCTATTTCAGCTAAGAATTTATATTATTAGTCTGCCAGTGCTGGAGCATGCCTTTAATCTCAGCACTCAGGAAGCAGAGGCAAGAGGATCTTTGACAGCCAAAGCCACCAGGGAAAATCTGTCTCAAAAATGTATTTTAATTTTTTTTTATAAAAATTAATACTGTCTAGGTTCTTTAAAAAGAAACAAACAACAAACTCTGGCAAAGATATAAGGAGAGAGGAACTGTGAAAATTGGGAATATGAACTCACTGTGGAAATCAATATGAAGGTTACTCAAAAACAAAGTTATCTCTGTGATCCAGCTGCATATCTTCTGAGAATATATCCAAAGATTTCTCAGTCAGCATATCTCAGAAATATGTGCACATCCATGTTTCTAAAAAGATAAAATTGTATTTGTTTTTATGAGAGATGTATGCAAAGGGCAAATGTGCACATAAGACTTAAATTTAAATATTTAAATATATACAGGACAAAGTGGAAAGAACTATGGAAATATATGTTTATTGAGTGGTGGCATGAAGGAGATATTCCATTCAAAACTAGAAGAATACTGATGAAAATAAACTATTTGTAAGTTATTATTTGTATAGATTAGAGCCTTTGTCCTTATAAGTATTATTGTTTCAAGAAATTTTACTTCAACAAGCAGCAAACAGATATAACAGACTGTATTTATATATTTAGGAATATGCTACCTGAATGTAAAAAGAATTAATAAGGAAAAAGTTCACAAATTTGAGTAGAGCAAGGAGGGTTATATAAGAGGGTTTGGAGGAAGGAAATTATCTATTTATAGTACAATCTCAAAACATAATGAAAAAAATTACACAATAGTTTTACCTCTACCTAGTTGATAAGAAGCTCACAAGAATCCTTCTGGACCCGTTATTGTGTGAACTAAAAATATAAAGGTTAAAGCAGACTGACCCATTAACAGGTTTACTTCTTTCCTGCAGTAGGTGATTGCAACAGAACATTTGAGGCTCTGCCAAAGCTGCAGCCCCGTAGATTATATAAAGTTACTACTGTGAATGGGACTTGTCCCCTAAGACAGGTATTAAGAAAGAATTGCTCTATCTGTTATCCAGATGAAAAAAATATAGACTTGGCTATGAATTCTAACTATACTTGCACTTTTATGACTGGTGAAAAGTATTTCTGATCCCAAGGTTCTTGATATTAAGAATAACTTGTTCCAGAAATCCCACTTAAGAGATTCTAGCATAAGAAGCTGCCAAATCCTTATCCCCTATGAAGAGGAGATGGGGATGGTGTGGGGGTGGTGGTGGAGGAGAGTGGTAGAAGGGGAGGGAGGAGGAACAGTGGTTGATATGTAAAATGAAAAAAAATTTAAATAAAAACAAAAAGAAGTTGCCAAATATAAATTTAGGATACAAGCTGCACAACACACATATGTTAACCAGTATAATAACAACTTAATATCAATAAGATGCTGTCCTTTTTCAAAAATAACATACATTTATTGCTATAGAAAGGAGTTCCTGTATTTATATTAGACATATAAACATTGTTTAAATGTTTATGTATAAAGATATTCCACATTGTTGTGGAATATTATTTTAACTATGTGAAGATGTGTTACATTTGTTTATGCTGCTGAATATTACTTTAACTGTGTAAAGGTGCGCTACATTTCTTTTTCCTTTTAATTTTTTTTTTTTTTCGAGACAGGGTTTCTCTGTGTAGCTTTGCGCCTTTCCTGGGACTCACTTGGTAGCCCAGGCTTGCTTCGAACTCACAGAGATCCGCCTGACTCTGCCTCCCGAGTGCTGGGATTAAAGGCGTGCGCCACCACCGCCCGGCTAGTTTTTTTTTTATTAAGAGATTTTCTATTCATTTTACATATCAACCTCAGATTCCCCTGTCCTCCCTCCTTCCACACCCCAGCCTTCCCCACCAAACCCCCCATTCCCAACTCCCCCAAGGCAAGGTCTCCCATGGGGAGTCAGCAGGGCCTGGTACATTCAGATGAGGCAGGTCCAAGCCCCTCCTCCCTGCATCAAGGCTGTGCAAATTGTTGCCCCATAGGTACCAGGTTCCAAAAAGCTGGCTCATGCACTAGGGACAGGTATCGGTCCCACGACATGGAGGCCCCCTAAATAATTCAACCTAAACAACTGCCTTATCTATCCAGAGGGCTTAGTCCAGCACCATAGGGGATCCCCAGCTATTAGTCCACAGTTAATGTGTTCCCACTAGTTTGGCTAGTTGTCTCTGTACTTTTTCCAATCATGGTCTCAATATCTCTTGCTCATAGAATCCCTCCTCTCTCTAGTAGATTGGACTCCTGCAGCTCTGCCTGGGACCTGGCCATGGATCTCTGCATCTGCTTCCATTAGACACTGGATGAGGGTTCTATGATGACAGTTAGGGTGTTCAGCCATCCAATCACCAGAGTAGGTCAGCTCAGGGACCCTCTCAATCATTGCCAGTAGTTTATGGTTGAGTCATCTTTGTGGATTCCTGGGGGCCTCCCTAGCACTCTGCTTCTTCCCATTCCCATGGTATCGCTTCTTGGCCTTTTGGCTAAGATCAAGTGTTGCATTTCTTTTGCTGCATTTGTTTAATGATTTACGGATGCCTGTTTAATTATGCAAAGGTGTATTGCATTTCTTTCACCTTGCCTGCTTAAGGCATCTGATTGGTCTAATAAAAGCTAAATGAAAAATAGCTAGGCAGAAAAAGGATAGGTGCAGCTGGGAAGCAGATAGAATAAGTAAGAGGAGAAATTTAAGCTCAAGGAGAAGGAAAAGAGAAATGAGGGGACAGGCAAACACCATCCAACCAGATATGAAAAGCAGTGAAAGTAAGATATACAGAAGGAAAGAAAAATAAAAAGCCCTGAGGCAAAAGGTAGACAAAGAGAAACAAGTTAATGTAAGTTAAAAGAGCAAGCTAAAACAAGCCTAAGCTAGACCTAGCATTCAAAATTAATAAGAAGTTTCCATGTCATGATTTGGGAGCTGGTTGGTGACCCCCTTCCCCCCCCCCAAAAAAAAGCCTGGTACAGGCCATGAAAGAGTAAAGAATTCCAAAAATATAGTCATCAAGTGAACAACTGTGATTATTACACAGACAGGACTTGTTGAGAATGAGCTTTACTTCTTTGCATAAATTATATTGTCAGAAAACTATAATACATTTATTAACAAATTAGAAACATTGAAACACATCCTTATTGTTTTAAACAGGGTTCTTTAGTGTGTGTGTATGTATGTATGTATATGTGTGTAGAGAGAGAAAAGGAGAGAGGGAGGGAGACATAAATGGAGAGATGAATTTGAGTCAGTCACAGATTATACAAACTATGGGGTCTTAGTATGTTCAATGCCTTCAGTAAAGGCTAGAAGACTGTAGCATCAAAAAGAGGCATAATTCAAGCCCAATGGCTGTCTGCTCAGAATTTTTTCCTGTTTAGAGTAGGTGGACCTGTGTTTTGCTAGTTCACACTGTGGAAAGTAATATGTTTACTCAAAATCCACCAATTCATGCGTTAAGGCCACCCCCAAATCCTATCATACTCACACCCAGAATGAAATTTGATTATATATTCTGATATCATAGCCCAGAAAAGTTGCACATAATTAACACATATGTTTAAATCCTATACTATTAAAACAGGAGATAAATATCAGAATAATTTAAAAATATTAATTTAAATTTTAGTGTAATCCTATGAGTCCTTGTAGAAAAGTCTATTGAGATTAATGTGAACTTCTGTGTTATTCAAATATTCTATTAAAGGAACATGAAACAAATTTTCTTTCATCCTCTCTTCTTTAAGGCAAAGGACACCCCCAAAGGACAAAAGAGCAGCCAAGAAAATAGGAAAAGATTTTCACTATCCAATTATTTCTACGAAAAAGATATAATGTAGTTCTTATATCATCATATATAGTCACACATTCCATCCTTTCATTCTGCCTTCTCTCATCCCATCTTACTACCCAAGACCAAGACAGCACCATGTTTCTCAATATTAAAATAGTGTTCTCTTTCCCAACTTCAACTTTTAATAAATTTCAAACAGACTGATTCTTAGAGAATACAAGACCACAGAATGGTCTGTCATATATATCCCATGATTCAGGCATTATTGCAGAAGAACAAGTGGAAAAAGAAAAAGAGCTAGAGGTTATGAATAAATACAAGGAAACATGACATATCAGGGCAGTTGCTTATATAAATAAGACTTGTACAAGCCCAATCAGGCCAAATGGAGAGGGAAGTTTAGCATTAAGTTTCACTCCCCAACCAAGGAGATATTGGTACTTTTAGGCAGGGTCAGTTTTCTCTGAAAGTGTAGCCCTTGGTAAATCAACTACCTTCAATTGGAAGTCCAGAGATCCCAAATTATTTTGGCATCACAAAATTATTATTATTATTATTAATTTTAAAAACACCAAGTTAGGTGGGTAGGGAAGAGAGAGTGGATCTGGGGGAGCTGGAGAAGGCAGTGAATATGATCAAAACACATGATATTCTCAAAGAACCATTTACAGACCTTCCAAGCTGGAATTTTTTTTTTAATTTTTGAGATTATAATAACATTACAACATTTCTCTCTTCTCTTTAATTCTTCAAAATTCTCTCACATACCCCTTCCTACTCTCCTTCAAATTCATGCCCTTCTTTTTCATTGATTATTGTTATTGCATCAATACATATGTATGTATATGTTGGTGAAGGGTATAGCTTCTATTATTACTATCTCCCAGCACACAGTCTTATACACTAACAAGTGTACATACACATAAATGAAAACAGAAAAATTAAGAGATGGTATATTTTTATATATTTTATTTTTAAGACTTTTATTTTATGTGTATAACTGTTTTGCCTGCATGTGTGTATGTGCACTGTGCATATCTGGTACACTTAAAGGTCAGAAGAGGGCATTGTAATTAGACTTACATATTTTTGTGAACCACTATGTGGGAACTGAGAATTAAATCCAAATCCTCTGTAAGAACATATCTCAGAATTTTGTAAGAGAGCCTCAGATGATTTAAGCTTTCATGAAGTATACCTAAACTGGGAAAATGCATCTTTTTTCAATCTCTGTTTCCTGCCAGTAGAAAAGTAAATGTGATGCATGTGTCTAGAAGTCATCCTAGACTTTGTCATTAAGGATGCAGTCACTCAACAGAGTCACAACAGGGAAAGAACTTGATTCCATAAACTATAAACTCTATTAGGTCTGAAATTTCATTCCAGCATCCATGTGGGTTGGAAAGAATCTATTACTTTGTGTAAACCTGTCCACTTGTAGGTTTGTGTCACACATGACTAATACTAAAGAATTCAGTAAAAGGAACCAATGAAATAGAAGTAAATAAAATACAAACAAAGTACAAAATATCCTGATTCTTTTCAAAGATACAATTGTCAGTCTCTTGATTATACTGAGAAAAAAAGGAGAATGCTCAAAATCAGAAATAAAAAGAAAGACATCACAATTAACACTACAGAAATCCAAATAGACATATGAGATCATTACAAATGGTAATATAACTTCAAATTTTCTAGCCTAAGATATATTAATAAATATCTGTATATATGAATCTTACCAATACAAAACCACACAGAATTAGAAAACAGAGCCAATCAGTAGTAAATGATGAGATTGCACTGTTAATTTAAAAAATTGTAAGGCTCCTGTCAAAGAAAAGCCCAAGGTCATGTGAATTCACTTATAAATTCTACCAAACATCAAAGAATAACTAATACCAATTCCTCTTAAATAATTACCCAAAAAAGACATACAAGTAAATATTTTGATGTTTATAGATGTAATCCAATAACACAAGAAAAAAATGAAAACTATTCTTCATAGTAAAATGTCAACCTGACAAGCATAACTCATCATATGCAAATCTAAATCATGATATATCATATCAACAGAACGAAGACAAATAGTATACAACCATCTGAATAGATGAAGTGAATTTAGTAACATTCATTATCCAGTTATAAAAATTCAACCTCTGTTCATGATAGAAATCCAGAAAAACTTAGGTGTATATGTACAAATCTCAGCAAAATGAAAGACAGTGCATGAAAAATGAACTGCTAATATGATAATGAATGGGAGAAAATGAAAGGATTTATTTTTAAAAGTTGGAATAAGATAAGAGTGGCTACTTTTGACATTTCCTCAGCCAGAGCACTGAAGCAAGTGACAAAAATAAATGGCATCTAAAGTGGGAAAGAAATAAAATTTCTGCTGTTAACAAACAACATAGTGTTATTTATGGAGAACACGCAAAGACCCCATGAAAGCATAATTATAACAACTAGATAAACGAAGGAAATTTACAAGACACAAGATCAGCATTCATAAATTACTGGCATTTTCTTTTCTTTTCTTTCTGTTTTTTTGAGACAGAGTTTCTCTTTGTAGTTTTGGTGGCTGTCCTGAACCTCACTCTGTAGACCAGGCTGACCTTGAACTCACAGAGATCTACCTGACTCGCCTCCCGAGTGTTGGGATTAAAGGTGTACACCACCACCACCCAGAGACATTTTTCTACATTAATAAAAAATTATTTGAAAACACTCAAAAAAGGAAATGTTTTCAAAGTCATTTTTGATAGCTACGTATTAACTCAAATAGAAGAAAACACTCTACAAAATCTACAATATAATTATGAAAGAAATTAAAGAAGACATGAAAGGTGACAGGCATTCAATGTTCTTATATTGAAATAATCAACCCTATTTACATGTCTATAGTATTACATATGACCTACAAATTTAATACAACCATTATCAAAGTATCAACAACTTTCTTCATGAAATTAGGAAAAAGTATCACAAAAATTCATAAGGAACCACAAAAGTAAATGAATAGCTACAAAAATCTTAAGGAAAGCACAGTGAAATACTTTACATTGCTTGACTTCAAAATATACTATAAAATACAAGAAGGGGTTAGATATAGAAGAGAGGAAAGTGGAAAGGGATAGACGTCTAGACAGATATGAAGAACATATAATGGGGTCAGATATATAAATATTATAATAATAACAAAGATTTAAAGACTATAAAAAAACTCGGGACTAGATGGATTCCCTGCCAAATTCTACCAAACCATTAAAGAGCTTATACCAGAAATCTTTAAATCATTCTATAAAATAAGGAAGGGAATGAACACTGTCAAATTCATTTTATGAAGCCAGTGCAACCCTGACACCAAAACTATATAATTATACAACAAAACTAGAAAACTTTAGATCAGTCTCTCTGAAGAACATGAATTCAAACTGTTTAATAAAATTCTTTGTAAACAAAATATAGGAACTCAATAAGGGAATCACTCATTTTAACTAAGGTGGTTCATTCCAAGGATAGAAGATTCACGCAACAGATTCCAATCAGTAACATATCACATATATAGACTTAAGGAGACTTATCTTACGACCACGTGTATTGATGAGGGAAAGGTGTTAAATATTTCAATCTCTCTTTATGACAACAGCTATGAAGAAACTAGAAATAGAAGGAAAAAAACTTCTACATAATAAAGGCTATATACAGCAAATCGGTCACCAATATGACAGTATCTATGGGGAAACTGAAAATATTTTCTCTAAAATGAAAAATGAGACAAGAATTCCTTCTCTCTCCAGTTCTCTACTGTTACTCATTAAACTATGAAAATCTTAATGAGAACATTAACAGCATGGGGGAGGGGGTGAGAGGGGAGAGGGGATATGAACAGCAAGAAGCAAAATATCCCTATTTTAGATAACATAATCTTACACTTAAAAAAAAAAAACCCTCTAAAATGACCAGAAAAATCTTAGATCTCAGAAAAATTCCATCAAAATAGCAGGTTAGAAAAATCAGAATACAAAATTCTCTCTCTCTCTCTCTTTCTCTCTCTCTCTCTCTCTCTCTCTATATATATATATATATATATATATACATATATATATATACATATATATACACACACATATATATATACATATATATAATATGAATTTTCTGTATGCAAAAAAAGGTGAAAAAGTAAATCAGAGACAGTTTCATCTCCAATTCCTTAAGAGAAATAAAATATCTAGGAATAAATCTAACTAAGGAAATAGTAGACTTCAAGAATAAAATTTCAAGACATTAAAGAAAGACTGGAGTAGACAGAAGAATGTGTGAAGACCACTCACACTCATGGGTTAATAGAATTGATATTTTGGAAAATTGCCATATTAACGAAAGAGATATACAGATTCAATTTAATACCCATGAAACCCCCATGACATTCTGCACAGAAATAGAAAAAGTCCCAATATTCCTATGGAATTACAAAAGATCCCCAACAGCCAAAGCAATTTTGAAAATAAGAGAAAGCTCAAGGTATCAGAATAACTGATCTCGAATTATGTTTCAGAGCCACAGTAATGAAAATAGAATGTTAATAGCTCAGAAGCAGCCATGTAGACCAATGGAGTAGAATAAAAGACCCAGAGTGGCCGTTAACAATGGTGTAAAAATTTGAACTTTAATAAGTATATTCTCTAGAACAAATTATGTTGGAAAAGCTGTATTTATGTATAGCAAAATATGGAATTGAACTAGACCCTTAAATCTCAACTGTCACAATTCAATATGGACCAACAATCTTAAAACTTTGAAAATACTAGAGGCAACCATAGGTTAAATACTTTAAGATATGGACATAGGCTATGGAATACATAGCCCCTGTTTCTTGCTTCTTAGAGATTTTAACCCTTGACTTGTTAGTAATGACAGTTATAATTCTAATTTATTCTAACAATATTCAGGCTTGTATGTTCACTGTCTTATTTCCATTAATCTTGCTTGGATACATCTCAATTGTCTACTTGAGGACTCTGTTTTGGTTCTCTTCATACTTATAACTGAGCATCCTCCACAAGTATAATTTTGAAGTCCTATCATGTTACCAGCTTTTCCTATCACTTCACTTTACCTCTTCAAATATCCGAAATAGTCACTGGGAATATAAATTCATGGATCCTCCTACCTTTTTAATGTTGAGCACCTTCTTCAATTTTCAAAGAGTTTTGTTCTGACTCTTCTGTCTTTCTTTACTTTTCAAAGACTTCTTTTCTGGTTCTTCCTCTTCATCTTGATCTCCATACATGACCTCTACACAGGTCTTAATTCCCAAGCTTCTGCTCCCCATGCTCTTATTTCCTCAGATTCTGGGTTTTCTATTGATCCTCCATGGCATAATACACACTTGGGAGATAAGGGCACATTCTCAACTAATTATTATTTTCCAAGCACATACTTGATATCTGGATTTGGAAGTCCAATGAGAACCACAAACCTTAAAATATCTAAACTACATGATTATGTTCAACATTGTAAGTGAGACCTACTTCTCAGTCACTTCACTTCTTCAGATTCACCGTCAAAAGTTTAAAAACCATTTATTAGTCATAGATTCATGCCCAACATCTAATTAACATGCTATACTTCTATTTCTGATGTAGGAATTTATCCAAAATTTAAACATTAAGTGGAAATTTGTAGGAAGTATTCATTCTTAGGATCCCTCAGATTTACTGAATCAAAAGTAAATACAAAGAACAGCAATCTGTGATTTATCAACCATTCCAGGTGGTCCTAATGATGAAGTTTAAGAACTACTGTCCTGGAACAAGCCACTATCCACTACCAACTTTAATCCAGACTGTCCAAGTTGCTAGTACATCATTTCTGTTCCATTCCAGCCTCCTGTACACCATCTTCCACATAACTGAAGCATTTATTTGCAAGTTGGTTTGTGACTCCTCCACTACTCCTCAAAAGCTTCTCTTATTCCTTAAATAAAAGGTAAAGTCCTTAATATGGCTGCTAAGGCACCGACACTTTGGCTGACTCTCCTCTCTTACCTTAACTCTATACTTGTCTTTTTATTTATTCTGGCCTCATAATTTCTTCATGATAAAATCAATCACATACCTATTTAGAGCATTTATTCTGCTTATTTCATTTGTTTGCAACAGTTTTCTTTCAGATATACGAATCCCTTCATCATTTGTTTGTTTTCAGTCTCTGTTCAAAGATCACATAGAAAAAGGTCCTTTCTTGTACATTCTTGTGGGGTATTTGCACACTGTGTGAAGATGTAGTGCTGTCACTGATGTAATAAAGAGCTATAAATGTTCAATACCTAGGCAGGAGAGAATAGGCAGGACTTCTGGGGAGAGAGAGAGAGAGAGAGAGAGATGGGTAGAAGAAAGACTTATTCACAAGTAAGACACTTTGGAAGCAGGGCATTCAGTATAGAAATGAGGTAACAAGCCATGTGGCAGGCTGTAGATTTAAAAATATGGGCTAATTTAAGTTATAAGAGCTACCTGAGAAAACACTAGGCTAAGGCCAAGCTTTCATAATTAATAAGTCTCCATGACTTTATTTCCAGGCTGGTGTTCCCAACAAGAAAGTACTACTACAGTCCATAGAACAGAATACTGTTTAGTGGGTATTCGTTCTACCTATAAACTTGGGGTATCAGCCCCTAGGGCATGGCCTTTTGGCTAGCTTAAGATCTGGGGAGCACACAGGATGGTACTTTCTCTCTCAAGCACTTGAATGATGGAGACAGAATCCGGTAGTACGAAGCAGCATGGGACCGACTTTCAACCTTCCAGGACTCTGCAACTGAATTTGCCTTATCCTGTATCAGTGAATTGTTCCCCACAATACAGTCATTTAATAAATAGTCCTTTTATCAGTAATCTGTGTATTTCCTGCAATACTTGGTGCCCACATGATCTGAACCCCATGGCCCAAAGTTAGCCTATGTGGCACGTGAAAAGATCCCACATTCCCTTACTGGGGCTACTAGTGTTCCTATGGCAGCAATCAGTCACAAAAGGTTTGCATAGAACCTCCCCAGAGGCCAGCACACTACTGCACCCCAGCAATCAGTCACAGCAGGTTTGCTTAGAGGGTCCAACACTCACTGTTTGAGTTGCAAGTCCTGCCAAAGAGTAGACAGGATCTTGCCTGCGCAGAGCCTTGGTCAAAGCGGCTCTACTCTGCCTGCCTCATTGGCAGTGTGGGGCTACCCCCTTCTGTGCAGGACCCAGAGTCTGCACATACCCTCCAGTCTCTCAGGACTAGCGAGTCTTGGGCACTCCCTGGAATGCTCAGCATGGCATTTGTGTTCTGCAGCCCCAAATCCCTGGTCACTTCCGGGCATCCTGCTGCATTAACCCATTTGCACTGAATACTACCCATAGGCAGCCTGCATGGTCTGTCCCTGATTCCGGCCCCACCCTAGCTCCTAGCTTCTAGCAGACCCATTGCATATCCACTAGCTCTGCTTTGTCCTAGAGCCCAGAGGCCCTAGGAACTGTCTGAGCAGTGGCCCCACACCCACTTAGGTGCTAGCATATGTCTGTGCCCAAATGCACCTGCTCTGTAGTCTGATCATAGTGACACTCTGCTCTACTTAAGCACAAGGGCTCACAGAGGTCAGCAAGTGCCAGCAGGCTGCTTTTTTTTTTTTTTTTTTTTTTTTTTTTAAATATGTTTGGTGTGGTTGCTCTCCACCCTGCTTAAGCATACAGGTCACACAATTGCAGAGTCCAAGCATCAGCTGCTGCGGGATGTCTTTCTGTATGCTCTGAATATGTGTTGCTCTGATTGGTTGATACATAAAATGCTGATTGGCCAGTAGCCGGACAGGAAATATAGGCAAGGCAAGCAGATGAGTAGAATTCTGGGAAGAGGAAGGGCTGAGTCATGAGTTGTCAGCCAGACACAGAGTAAGCAAGATGACAAGGCAGAACTGAAAAAAGGTACCAAGCCACGTGGCTAAACATAAATAAGAATTATGGGTTAATTTAAGTGTAAGAGCTAGTCAACAATAAGCCTGAGCTAATGGCTGAGCAGTAATAAAAAATATTAAGCCTCTGAAAGATTATTTTATAAGTGGGCCACAGGACTGTGGGGGCTTGGCAGGGCCAGAGAAATCTTCCAACTACAAATGGCACCCAGACATGGTGGCATCAGTTTCCACCTAAAACTTGAGAGAACTTTAAAAAAAAAAAAAAAAAAAGATTCTAAAATGGAGTTAAAAACAGTTTCCTAAGTGTGTCTCTCAGGCCAACCACAGCCTGTAGTCTTGAGCTACAGTCTGGCTGGTTTGTAATATGTGGGCTTGACCTGCAGCATGGCAGATTCTCTCCATGGTACACAGAGGCATCTGTGAGCCATGCAGTATCTGTGTCATGCTAGAACAGAAAAAAAAGAGGTTTCTGAGCTACACACTACTTTGATAGAGGCATAGACCCACTGCCTCCCAGAGTTAGCAGAGAGCATGGCTCTCAGAGGTGCCAGTGAATTATCTCCACCATGTTGAAAAGCTGAGATGCAGGGAGTCAGCAGCCAAAGCTGCAACTTCAGTACTAGCCACTGCAGTTTAAAGCAATAGTTTCACAATAAGGCAGATTCAGATGGAATAAGACTTTAAATGGTTTATAGTGTGTATAAAAATATACATAGGCTTGGAAGAGAGAGAAAAATGAATATATACAGTGATATAAAGAAATAAATAGTTTAAAAAATAAATTCTTTAAAGATACAGTAAAAGTAATATAAAAAATAAGTCACGTAAAGATGAAAATTGCACACAGAGACTGGATTATATTATCTTTGTGATTTTTAACTGCAGAAAGACATTTGATTGTAAAGGCTGCTGAGTTAAGACAATATATATATTTTAAAGGTATCTTGACTTCAAAATTTATGTCTAAGGGTATGTTGCTTTGGAAAAGAGTTTTTGCTTTTGTTTCCACAGAAGATGAGAATCTGTGGATTGCTTCCAGGCTTATATGGTTTGATCAGCCAAGACCCTCTGAAAGGTCTCCCATGACACCCATGGCCCAGATCTTCCAACATTCAAAATTAGCTTCAAAGCAACTAGATGAGATGATCCATCCTCACAGATGCTACAGGCATGATTTGACTACAATTAATTTTCTCAGGATCCCCATAAGATTGCCAGTGTCCACAGTTTGCAAGAAGTAGCCTAGAATACTATGCCCACATTCCCCAAAACTGGATTATGGATATTTGTCTTTGTTTAGAGATTAGTTACAGATTGTTATTGATCATAGTCAATATCTTTCTAAAAGAAAAAAGGGGGGTATGATATAGAAATATAGGATAAATACTTTATATTGCTATAGATTTTAATTTTTTTTTTTTCGAAACAGGGTTTCTCTGTGTAGCTTTGTGCCTTTCCTGGAACTCACTCTGTAGACCAGTCTGGCCTCAGAACTCATAGAGACCCGCCTGGCTCTGCCTCCTGAGTGCTGGACTAAAGGCATGTGCCACCACCGCCCAGCTAGATTTTAATTTATTGATGCAAATTTAAAATTAATTTCATTATACTAAATATATATTTTTTTAACTCTTGTTTAAGGTATTATGTTTATGCAACTCATTTAAAATTGTAATGTAAAATTAAGAAATAGACTAATAATTAGTCATCTATAATAATCACATTTGTAGTCATGTTAGTTAAGGTTTCTAGGTATAGAGAGATGTATTTCAATTAGGTAGGTAATCTTCAAACACTTCAAAGACCTACAGAACATGGCATTTAAAATGTTTTAAAAGCTTAGACTTTTCTAGACAATGAGACATATCTGCTTTTGGCAGCAACAATTACTTAAAGTGGGGTGATGGGCATTGAAGAAACTCATTATGGAATTTGCTTTCTTTGTGGCAAAAGTAAGCTACTGGGCCAAAAATGTCCTTGCATCAACTGATTGACAGTATGTTGTATAAATTGGACATGCAGAACCCATAAGAAGGTGACCACTGAACTCTGCAAGATGAGATGGTTCTTCAGGTTCCTGATTCACAGAGGAGACTGGTGGACATTCTACAGGACACAGAGAGAAATGTATGAGAGACTCTAAGTCTATAGGCTGAAGATGGATTCCCCAATGTTGCAGAGGAACTTTGGGTGACTGCCCAGGCAGCCAGCTATCTCTGTCTTTCTAGATTTTTGGATGTTGCTTACAATGCACTTGCTGTTTACTTAGATAATAGTGTATACCTCTGGGCTCTCTGATGTAGTTGAAGACTAAATAGTTAGAGTTAAAATTATCCTTGGTTATGATAAAAGATAAATTAGATATGAAACTTTAGACACAGAAAAATAAAATAGATAAAACATTTTCTTTAATTTTTCAAATACAAATAGACTAGATATTGTAACTGTAATTCTTGCTTGATATCTGTTTTGTTATATCTAATTTTACTTGGTTAAAGTTAAAATCTTCCTTTTTGATTAGACAGTAAAGGGGAAGTGCTGTGGGATGTCTTTCTGTATGCTGTGAATATGTGTTGCTCCGATTGGTTGATAAATAAAATGCTGATTGGCCAGTAGCCAGACAGAAAGTATAGGCAAAGCAAGCAGATGAGGAGACTTCTGGGAAGAGAAAGGGCTGAGTCATGAGTTATCAGCCAGACACAGAGGAAGCAAGATGACAAGGCAGAACTGAAAAAAAAGGTGCCAAGCCATGTGACTAAACATAAATAAGAATTATGGGTTAATTTAAGTGTAAGAGCTTATAATAAGCCCGAGCTAATGCCCAAGCAGTAATAAATATTAAGCCCCTAAATAATTAGTTTATAAGCAGGCCACAGGACTGTGGTGGCTTGGCAGGACCAGAGAAAACTTCTTATTGCATTCAGCAGACCTACAAGTCACAGGACATGCTGTGTTGCTACACCTGCAAAATCTGCTTGCCAAATATTGCTACTATACCAAAAAATCATCTCACAAACGAGCCATTTGCCCTCCCTTGTTATTTAAGAACCTGGAACACCTTGAACACCTAGGACACTTAGGACAATCTCCCCAGGATTTACAGAGGTAAATTATTTGACAAATTTACAGTTTAAACTTATAAATAAATAAATTTTTCTCTTCATGAATTTCAACTCTCTCTCATGCCAAGGCAGATAATATAACCATTCAGGAATTTAAAAACTTCTTTGTTTCTACCATGGATGAAATTTTACATGACATATATGACCTTCCTGGGATGTATACAATTTTAGGTATAATGGCAATCAGCATGGCAATTCATATCATGTCCTTAAAAAAATGGTCTGATAACAACACCAAGTATGAGACATTAATTGAGCTGATACAGACTTTGCAAAATGGTAATGAGAAATTATCCCAGCAGATTCATTTCTTGTAATATGCTAATTTATTACACCAAGTTCAGTCCATAAAATCTACTACTGATAAGTTGATTAGAAAAATTATTTCTGTGGAAAATAGATATAAAATTAATTGGATAGAACACTGTTTTGGAAACTAATTTGCATGTCATGAAGATTATCTTTAAGGAGGAAAAGTTATCACTCATGAATAATTGAATGTGTAGAATCATATATTATTGATGAAAATAAACTTATTGATTCAATGGAGTCACTGGAACCATTTACTGTTGAAGAGGTTCAAACCTTAGAGATAGCTGTGGTTAATTAATTTCAAGCTTTACAAGAACCTGCTAAAACTGATAATAAGAACATCAGCATGCAGATAGTAGAGGTTATAAGAGAAATAACATTGCCAGTGCCTGACAGAGTTAGAGATGACTTATCAAATGTTGCAAGTTCTCTTTTTCCCCTGCTATGATCTATCCTGTTACTGTTTGTGAAAAGCTAGGTAATGCTAATTATCCCAAAGGATATGGAGAATGTAAATGGGAGCCTATACATGTCACAGATTTAAAGGGCATCAAGGAAGCTATAGTTAACTATGGTATGTGTTCAACATATGTGAAACAGATAATAAATGTGTTCTTCTAGAAATGGGATCACACCAAATGACTAGAATCAAAAAGTATCAGCAGTATTAAAATACAGTCAACAATTACAGTGGAAAAGCTGGTTGAAAGAAGAAGCTAAGGCCCTTGAACAGCAAGGGAAGATTAGAAGTTTTAAGATTTCCCAAGAACAAATTCTTGGTGAAGGTTAATTTGCGGATGTAAAGAAACGATCTACTTTGATGAGTATACCTTATCCATGTGCGGTAAAGCAGCTTTAAATGCTTGGGAAAAGATTCCAGAACCAGGTAAAACAACTGATCTATATACTAAGGTCATACAAAGCTCAAAAGAAACTTTTACTGACTTTTTACAAAGATTGATTAGAGTTGTAAACATAGATCAAGAAGTTAGATGAGTACTAATTCAATCTTTGGCTTTTGAAAATATTGATTTAGAACGCCAAAGGATACTTGCACCTTTAAAAGTCAGATCAACAGCAGTAAAAGAATGACTCCACCACACAATGTTGAATCTCTTAACTATATGATGAGGCTTGGATAGGAGAGGCAATTTCCAAAGGTATAGAGACATCAAAATGTAATATGTTTTAATTCTGGTAAATCAGGACATAAAAGAATAAATTGTACACAGGGCACTCCTAGAAACAATACTTCTTCTAGGAATGACCCAAATAGAAGTTCCCAACTTTCTAGATTATGCAGAAGATGTGGCAAAGGCTGACACTGACCAATTAATGAAGATCAACAAGAGACATACAAGGCAACTCTTTACCCTCAGGAAATACCTTGGGAGGTCCCTCTTAGACACCCAAATCAAACATGGTCCAATCATTTCCAGTCACTATGGAGGAAACTCCTCCCCAGGACAATTACATGATCCAGCATCTAATGTGACAAACCACATCAAACTAGATGATAAAACAGCTTTGATAGATGAATCAAAATTTCCAAGAAATGCCATAAAATAAATATTTTGGCAGAGTTCCATAAATGAATAAAGAACAAAGCTAGGGGTGTGAATAAATAACATTATACATGAAGGCTTACTGGACAAAGGTGTGTATATGACTATAATTACACCAGAATCATGGCATTTGAATTGGCCTCTTCAGAAGGTAGATGTTCAATTTCTAGGGATTGGAATCCTCTTTCAGTTAAAGCAAAGCACAAGATGGGTTAAATGCACAGGGCCAGAAGGACAGAGAAGAAAGATAAGTCCATATGTGGCTAGTCTAGCAGTGAATCTATTGGGTCATAATCTGTTACAGCACTGGAATACCCAGATTAATAATTAATACTTCTCCAATCTCAGAAGGCAGACCATAAACCAATTCATGTTTTTGAGAATAATATTATAAGACGCTATAAAAAACAGAAACTGATCATTCAGGCTGTACTTAAACATGGCACAACAACTGTTGAACTCTAAGAATGACCAACAGCCCTACCCTTAAGTTGACTAACTGACAAATCTGTCTGTGTTGGGCAGTGGCCTATAACACAAGAGAAACTACAGCTGGTTCAGAAGCAATTAAATGTTCAACTTCTTGAAGAATCTACCAGTCCTTGGAATTCTCCTGTATTTGTTAAGAAGAAATCTGGTAAATGGAGAATGCTGACAGATCTGAGAGCCATAAATAAAGTAATTAAACCTATGGTTTCTCTACAGAATGTAATGCCCTTAACCTCTCTGTTACCTAAAGAATGTCCTATTATAGTTATTGACTTAAAAGACTATTTCTTCACTATACATGTACAAGAAAAGGATAGGAAAAAATTTGCCTTCACAGTACTTACATATAATAATTCTCAGCTGGTTAAGAGATATAAATGGAAGGTACTCCCACAGGGAATTTTAAATAGGCCCACCTTGTGCCAACATTTCATGCAGAATCTTTGGAAATAATTCATGTACAATCCACAATCTATAACTTATCATTATATGGATGATATCTTATTAGCTGATCCAAATTTAGATACTTTAGAAGCAGTGTTCAAAGAAGTAAAGAAAGTTTTGCCTCACTGAGCATTACAAAATGCTCCTGAAAAAATACAGAGGAGATTCTAATTCTAAGGATATAAGATAGGTTTACAAAAAATATACCACAAAAGGTTCAAATCGGGAGAGATTGAATGCAAACTGTTAATGACTTTCAAAAATTGTTAGGAGACATTTCCAATTTATAGCCACCTTAGGGATAACTAAAGATGAGCTAGTAAATTTGTCCAATACCATAAAGGGGAACAAGAACTTAGATAGTCCAAGAAAATTATCAGTTGAAACTGAGAAGGAATTGGCTCCAGTGGGAAAAAAATATAAGAAACACATGTGGATCATGTAAATCCAGAGTTTAATTGCATTCTGATTATCATGCCCTCTAGACTATCCTCTACAAGGATCTTGATGCAGAGGGAAGATATATTGGAATGAATATTTCTACCAATTAAACTGAGTAAGAAATTAAAGACACATGGAAAAGATTTCTGATTTGATTTTAAAAGGAAAATTAAGACTTTATCAATTGACAGGAATGGACAGAGCAGAAATTATAGTACTTTTAACTAATGAGAAAATATTGTCTTTATAGCAAGATAATGAATATTGGCAAAGAGCCTGCATTGGTTTTTTGGGAGGATTAACAGCTGCTATCCCCAAGGCAAGATAATAAAATTCATAAAAAGAACCAGTTGGGTACTTCCTCACATTGTATAAAAAATAAGCTCTGGAATCTCCACATTCTATACTGATTCAAACAAATTGGGAAAGGCAGGATATAAATCAGGAGATTTAAGTAAAGTAGTTAAAAGCTTGTACAATTCTGTACAAAAGTCAGAATTTTATACAATTCTTATGGTAACCATGGACTTTGCAGAACCTTACAACATAGTTCTTGAAAGAGTTGTTTTACATATTGAAACTGCTGAATTTATTCCTGATAAAACAGAATTATTTATACAGTTACAGAAAATCATCAGAAATAGGGAACATCATATATATATATATATATATATATATATATATATATATATATTACACATCAGATTCCATATGGTTCTTCCAGGACCTCAAGCAAAAGGTAGTGATGAGATTGATTGGGTATTGATAGGACATGTGTTGGATTTCTCAGAATTTCTTAAGAAACACCAAGTAAATAGCAACATTTGTAAAAGAACTTTTCCATGTCTTGGCAACAGGCCAAAGAAATTGTATCAAAAAAGTCCCACTTGTTCCTTCTACAACCAAACACTATTATCTGTAGGAATTAATCCTAAAGGTAAAAAAAGAAATGAAATTTGGCAGATGGATGTGTTTCATTTTGTAGAATTTGAAAAATTAGAATATGTATACCACACCATTAATACCTACTCAGGTTTTCAATAGGCAACTGCTTTGAATATTCTGATTCTGTAGTTATTCACCTATTTGGAGTCAAATCAACAAGGGACAGGAAAGGTAATCCTTTGCCTCGGTCTTTACAAAACTCCCAGAGGGGCCTCAGGTAGGCCCCCACAGCAAATCCAATTCAGAACTTTTCAGCAGTCCTAGAGGAAACCTCTACTCAGAGCAATTAAATAACCAAATGCCTATTGGAATAAATCAAGCTGCTTGGGGTAATGGAACAACTGAGATAGAGAGAACAGAATATTCAGGAGAAACCATAAAGGAAATTTTTTGGCAAACTTCTATAAGTGAGCAAAGACCAAAATAAACAATAAGAATAAATAATATTCTGTTTCTGGTCTGGTAGACACAGGTGCTGATGTGACCATAATTGCACCGGATTTTGGCATCCAACTTGGCCTCTTCAGGAGGTAACCATTCAGCTGTTAGGAATTGGAACATTAACTCAAATGAAACAGAGTCAAGATGGCTCAAATGTATAGGTCCAGAAGGACAGAGAGGAAAATTAAAACCATATGTGGCTAACATAGCTATGAACCTGTGGGGTTGAGACCTGTTAAAACAATGGAATACTCAGATTAACATCTCTCCAGCCTCAGAAACAAATCATAAAATAGCACATATATCTGAGAGAAATATTAGAAGGTATTATTCTAGTGAGTGGTCACCAGCCATCATGATTGTACAAGAACAGGGCACAACAACTGATGATCTTCCAAGACAAAAACAGCTCTGCCTTTAAAATGGTTAACAGACAAGCCTGTATGGGTTCAACAATGGCCTTTAACAACAGAGAAACTCTGTTAAATGCTCAGCATATTGAAGAGTCAAACAGCCATTGGAATTCTCCTATATTTGTTATTAAAAAGAAATCTGGAAAATGGAGAATGGTAACAGACCTTAGAGCAATTAACAAAGTAATTCAGCCAATGGGCTCTCTACAATCTGGAATTACTTTGCCTACCATGTTACCAAAAGGATGGCCTCTCATAGTTATTGATTTAAAAGACTGTTTCTTTTCAATACCCTTATGAGAAAAAAAAAAAAAAAAAAAAAACAGAGTAAGATTTGCCTTCACTGTGCCTACTTATAATAATTTCCAACCAGTTAACAGATATCAATGGAGGGTCCTCCCACAGGGAATGTTGAATAGCCCAACTCTGTGCCAATATTTTGTACCACAGCCATTGGAAGTGATACATAAAAAAATTCCTAAATCTATAATTTATCATTATATAGATGATATTTTACTAGCTGACTCAAATGCAGATACTTTAGAAAGAATGTTTGAAGAAGTAAAGAAAATTTTGCCTCCCTGGGGATTACAAATTGCTCCTGAAAAGATACAAAGAGTAGATTCTATTAATTATCTGGATATAAAATAGGTCTACATAAAAATTATACCCCAAAAGTTGCAAATTAGGAGAGATCGACTACAGAATCTTAATGACTTTCAAGGATTATTTGGAGACATTTCTCATCTATGAACTATTGTTGGGGTAAAAAAATGATGATCTGAATCATTTGTTCAAAACCTTAGAAGGTGACAATGACCTAAATAGTCCAAGCGAACTAACACCTGAAGCTGAGAAAGAATTGGCCTTGGTAGAAAAGAAAGTACATGAAAGACACGTGGATATTATTGATCCAAAGCTGGATTTCATTTTGGTTATTTTACCCTTTAGGCATTCTCCTACAGGAATATTAATGCAGAGAAAAGATATTATATTGGAATGGATATTTTTACCAAATAAACCAAATAAAAAAATTAAAAACTTATGTGGAAAAAGACTCTGACTTGATTTTGAAAGGAAAATTGAGACTTGTCAAACAGACCCAGCAGAAAGGAGGACGTTGAAAAATTATGGACAGAAAGTGAACCTTGGCAAAGAGCTTACAGTAGTTTTTTGGGAGAAATTAACAGCAAATATCCCAAAAGTGATAGAATTGATCTCATAAAGAGAGCTGATTGGATCTTGCCTCAAATTGTATGGGAAAAACCCATATCTGGAGTTCGTGAATTTTATATAGATGCCAACAAACAAGGAAAGGCAGGTTACAAATCAGAAAATTTAAGTAAAGTGGTTCAAAGTCCTTATAATTCAGTTCAAAAATCAGAATGGTATGCTATTCTGTTGGTATTAATGGATTTTTCAGAACCTCTCAACATAGTAACTGACTCTCAGTATGCTGAAAGAGTGGTATTACATATTGAGACTGCAGAATTTATCCCTGATGCTTCAGAATTAACTTCACTATTTATTCAATTACAAGATATAATCAGGAAAAGGAGTCATCCTTTATATATAACTCACATTCGATCCCATACTGGTCTGCCAGGCCCTCTAGTACAAGATAACGATGAGATTGATAAATTATTGATAGGAAATATGCTGGAGGCCGCAGAATTTCATAAAAAACATCATGTCAATAGTAAAGGTTTTTTTTTTTTTTTTTTTTTTTGGTTTTTCAAGACAGGGTTTCTCTGTATAGCTTTGCGCCTTTCCTGGAACTTGCTTTGGAGACCAGGCTGGCCTCGAACTCACAGAGATCCGCCTGCCTCTGCTTCCCGAGTGCTGGGATTAAAGCCGTGCACCTGCCTGGCCAAGAGTAAAGGTTTAAAAAAGGATTTTTCCATAACCTGGCAACAAGCCAAAGAAATAGTAAAGAAATGTCCTATTTGTTCCTTCTACAATCAAATGCCATTACCAGCAGGATGTAACCCAAAGAGTACCCAGAGGAATGAAATTTGGCAGATAGACGTGTTTCTCTTTGCAGAATTTGAAAAATTGAAATATGTACACCATACCATAGATACTTATTCAGGATTTCAATGGGCAACTGCTTTGAGTTCTGAAAAAGCTGATTCTGTAATCACTCATTTGCTAGAAGTTATGGCCATCATGGGCATACCTGCACAAATCAAAACTGACAATGTTCCAGCATATGTCTCTGTTAAAATGAAACAGTTTTTTGCTTATTACAATATAAAGCATATTACTGGTATACCACATAATTCTACAGGTCAAGCAGTTATAGAAAGATCAAATAGAACTCTAAAGGATATGCTAAATAAACAGAAAGGGGTAACAAAAAAACCAAGAAGTAGACTGCTTAATGCTCTATTAACTTTGAATTTTCTCAATGCTAATGAGAAAGGAACAACAGCTGCAGAGAGATATTGGATAATAGAAAGAACTACAGAATTAAATCAGCCTATATACTTTAAGGATGTGCTGACCTCAGAATGGAAACCAGGATTTGTGTTACATTGGGCATGAGGTTTTGCTTTTGTTTCTACAGGAGAAGATAAGCTGTGGGTATCATCAAAATTGATAAAAGTTAAATTTGAACAAGAGAGACCTTTTAATTAGAGGAGTTGATAGTTCATCAACCAGCATGAACATGCAATTTAAACTAACTTTTGCCAGTAACACATGCCTTTTCAATTAATCAGATAATAACTTGCCAAAAGGGAACATCCCTAAAATTAGTCTTGGGGAAAGGTTTTTGTTTTTGTCTTTTAGGAGAATGAAAGTTAAGGAATCTGAAGAACACTGGACAAATGAGACAACTGAAGAAAAGGGACAAATCATCTATCCCAGGAAACAGAGTGAAATGGCATATGGGTATATCATCTAAAAAATTTTATAAGTCTTCCTAAATGTTTGTTTCTGCTCTTCACTAAAGACATTTAACACTATTGGTCTTCTTGTAGTCCCAGTTCAATTAAAATTTAAAGTTGACTTTGGAGGTGGAGAATGGTTCTCTCCTTCTTTAAACTCAAGCATGTTGTTAAAAGGAAAATGTAAACTCCCTGTATCATGCCAGAAGAAAAGAGCCATCTTCTGCTATGGTACAGGAGAAAAACCAATTAATTAACAGACTATTCTATTACTAATCTCAACTCTTTGATTCTATTCTGATTCTTTAAACTTTTCTTAAAGTATGAATTTCATATCAAAATTTACAAGATTAACATATATATATATATATATATATATATATATACACTTTAAACTTTGTTAAGATATGAATGGTCATATAGAGTAATAACTAATTCTAGAAAAAGGCTTCAATTAGCTTGAATGTCTTTGTGTTTGAGTCTCTTATCAGTTTTTTGCAGGAAATCATGACCAGGCCTAACATCAACTGAAGTCTCCAGAAAGAAGAATGAGACCCACAACAACAATTCCAGGTTGACAATAATAATATCACTAAACTGACAAACATCATCTACAGATCAGATTTAGACTACAAAGTGCTCAGAGCAATTTTGAGAGGGCTAGCTGTCACGTTCCAGTCTCAAAGACTAATTGAATAAGGACTTGAGATAAACCCTGAACTTTGGCATTATACACAGACTGGATAACAAAGGATATAGTTACCTTTC